>NC_135855.1:39298889-39408889 GCF_031162955.1 Sander vitreus
TTCTGACTGTTCCGAAAAATACTATTTGTATAGGGGCCAATAAAAAAATGTACTTCGGGCAAGTAGAATTTTTTTTTTTACTTGCCCGACCGGACAAGTGAAAAAAAAAAACTTTACGTTGAACCTTGCAAAAGGTTACGCAGCAATAACTGCTTACCTTTATCCACTAAGGAGAGATCAACCAATCAATGAGAAGAAGGAAGAGGAAGAAAAAGAGAGAGATGCTGTTAGACACAGACTTCCTGAAGACATTGGGAGTAAAAAGGTTAGCGGGACGCTCTTACCAAGTTCCTCCAGTTCAGAGGTCATGGACTTGGAGCGCATGGACAGGGCGGTGGTCGGGGCTCTCTTTGGAGGCGGAGGGGCTGAAGGAGACAGAGAGACTTAAATACATACATCAAATTAGGGTTCATTCTAGGACTGGGCAATATGGAGAAAATCAAATATCACGATAATATATACGTTATTTCTGACCAAATACCTCGATATCGATACCAAAACGATATTGTAGCGTTGACTATTGGTGAGTTCACAAAATATTTACACAATGAGATTTCAGATAAATAATCATCAGTAATGTGGATATAATGACTAAGTGGGTAAAGGCAAATAATAGAACAGCTAGAGCAGTCTGGTGAGTTCAGAAAAGTACATCACTTTACTGTAACGCAGCCTTTAAAACCAGGAAAAGACAACACTTATACTTAATGCCATATTACGATATTACGATATCCAAAATCTAAGACGATATCTAGTCTCATATCACGATATTGATATGATATCGATATATTGCCCAGCTCTAGTTCATTCAGAAACAAAAATGTAGGACAGAGAGAGTAGTAGTTTTTATTCAGTCATCATAAAAACAATAATTATATACCTATCACAGTGTAAACTCAAACAGTAAACACTGACTGAAAGGATGAGGCTGAAGCAAAAGCTTATGTATGCCTATCCTATGTTCTTATCCATTAAATCTACATTTGTAACCCTCAAAAATAGCATTAGGCTGTGTTCACACTTGGCGTCTTTTTTTAAGCTACCAGCGTCTGTTTTACATTATATTCCTACGGCGTAAACCGTGTTTTCAAAAAAGTCCTGAGCGCTTTCTAAAAGGAGCGTCTTTCTGAAGTTGAAAAAAGTTCATCTTTTCTGGAAGAAACGCTCTACGTCAAGAGCTTTTTTGACATCTGACCATTGACAAGTGGAGTAGCCAGACCTGTTGTTTCCATAACAAACAAAAAAAGCCTCCCCCACCCCGTGATTTCCGCCTATGAGTAAGCGATTTAGTTCTGATAATCTAACAAGCTATAATCATGCTGCATTTACTAAATCTGACTTTAGACATTCAGCAGCTTAATATGAAATATATGAACTTCTGCTTGTGTGCTATTTTTGTTGTTTGTATTGCGAACACGGACTAAGTTAGATTTCTCGCTGCCTCTGAAGAATGTAATTACATAACACATCATTAGTCAGCATGCTGCTTCACTGCAGTCTCAGGAGGTAAAACTGTTAGCAGATCCACACAGCAGAAGGTCTTTCACACCATTTTACTCCAGTGGTGTCCTGCTTGCTCCGTACCTGAAGCTCCTTATTATTATTTTATTTTCTAATCCATGTATCATTTACATATTGGGGGACAATGCTGAACACCAAACACCACCGTCAGTCATTCGTACCGCAGTTTTGAACAGGATATCTCCCTCTGTTTATAGATGTTCTTCAACATACCTCTGAAAAGTAGAATTAAAGAGTAACTTCCTTTTTTTTTCAACCTATGTTCTTATGTTTTTGTGTCTAAGTGACTGATGGGAACAACAATCTTTGACATTGGTCCAGTATTAAGCGAGACCGCTGCAGTCGGCAGTCAGCAAAACAAGCTACAATGTAAGTTAATAGGGCGATTGCGCACCTTCAATTTACATCCACAAACGTGTTTGTTTTGCCACTGACAGGCTTAGATCATTATTCTAAGTGTCTGAGCTTAGAATAATAAGGTTGAACTTTCTGTCAAAGAGTAAGTCCTAACATAACAGAACATCAAACAACAATAAACGTCTGCGAAATTGCTATCGCTACAGCCACCATACTCCATGTAAATAAACAGAAATTTTATCATCGTAAAATACACTTCATTCAAAGTCGACAGAAACAAAATAAAACTATGAAAAGACGTTTTGGGTTGTCTTTCCACTTTTCCAACAATCACAACTCTAGTTTTGGTTAAAATGAACACATAGTTTATCGATTTACATGTGAAAATATGTTGGCTCTATACACGCTAAAAGTATTGTTTATTTAAGTGGAGTTTGGTGGGATTAGCGATAGCGATTTCAGAGATGTTTCTGGTTAAACAAAGAGGATTTAACTCTTTAAAAAAAAGCTCTCTCTCTGTCAGGGTCCATTCCATATGTCATGTTGTCAGACACTTATTATAACAATATGAGCATGTCAGTGGCAAAAACATCACTTTCAGTGGACGAAATTGACGATGCCTATTTGCCCTATAGAATTACATTGCAGCCCAGTTCACAGTTGCCGGTCACAGCCTTCTCGACCAATTTCAAAGATTGTTGGCTAATTAATTAACCTGTCAGTAAACAGAAGTGACGTGGTGGCTGGTGTTCCGGTGTGTCTGCGTCAGTCTATGTAGCTGCAGCGTCACAGATTTACTCGCCAAGTGTAAAATTTACCCGCATTTGGCAATTGGCGAGTGTTCATTTTGGACCGCGTCTGTAAGCATCACTGAAGGGACAATAATATGACGTTAAATTGAGTGTAATACAACTTAGGTTACCAACAAAATAAAAGTTATAATCAAACTGTGTTCATATTGTGGGGCAATTCACTCTCAAAATAAAAAAGCGACAGAGACGATTTTAAGTCCCTGTTTTAGTCAGCCAGCTAACTTAAGCTAGCAGTAGCTGTATGAGATGTTGGGATTTCCAAAACTGAATAAATACCACACATATAAACACAAAACTGCTTTGCTAGCTCAATCTAGTTATATCCAATATATCTGCTGAAAAAAATAATTTTCTATCTACAGATTTAGCTCCTCTACGTCCACGAACTTCAAGCAACAGAGACTATTTCTGGTCCCTGTTTAGTCAGCTAGCCAACTTAAGCTAACATTAGCTTCGTAGAGATTGTGGGATTCCCCAAACTGAATAAATACTGCACATATAAACACCAAACTGCTCTGCTAGCTCAATTTTGTTAAAACTAAGATATCTGCTGAAAAAAATAACTTTTCTATTAACAGAGTTATCTCCTGTACGTCCGTGAACTTGACATGTAGCAGCTATTTTTAACATAGCGCCATGTCACTGGCACAGCTAATGTTATCTGAACCAAAAGTTTCCAGTAACAGTTAACTCCAGAGCGTTGGAAAAAAATTTTATCTGATGAATCACTTCCTATAAATATGTTTAAGAGCTTCTGTGTGTTCACTGTAGTTCCTGATTTATTTTCATGAATACAAATGTTAAAAAAACTGTTTTTAAATGTCTAATTGACTAATCAGATTGCCTGGCCGAATCTACTTGTTGTAGAATCTACAGGTTGTACCTTTTTTGCGTGCCGTGTCGTCGGGGTCCAGATTCCGGCTCACTGTCACCACCTTGATCAGGAGCCGGTTGCCTCCCTGGCGGATCATGTTGACCACCTGTCTGTGGCCCACCTTCACCACATTCTCCTGGTTCACCTGACACAAAACAAACAACAGTGGACTCATTAATGGCTGGCAAATCCTTAAGCACTTCTAGACATCTTCACATTTGTAGAAAAGTTGGGAACAATGTTCTTGCCCTGCTGTATCATTAGAAATGGTGTCAGCATAAAGAAGCAAACCTGGCCGATCCTTTTAGGTTGATTGTGTATTTGACAACTTTCTGAGCAACAAAATAAAACCATTTGTGGTGAAATTTCCAGCTTACGAACTCATGCTATGTCTCGCATTGCCAGACCTTCCTCCACAGCGCTGCGGAGGAAGGTCTGGCTAGTCCACACAGCATTCTGGGATAGGAGAAAAACATGCTTTGGTTTATTGGCATTATTTTAAACCAATCACAATCATTTTGGGCGGTGCTAAGCGCTAGATGGAGCCACGGTGCCTCTGCAAAATAGCCTCTGGAAGGAACTTGTTTTGGTGGAACGTGTACATTCAAAAGTTGTTTTAGTCGTAAAAAAACATAAAACTCAGATTGGACAGATAGTCTAGCTAGCTGTCTGGATTTACCCTGCAGAGATCTGAGGAGCAGTTAACCATAGTCCTCATAAATACACCAGAGGTTAGAACGTCAACACAAAGAAAGAGGAAGGTAACAGACATGGTTGTGTTATCAAATTCAGAATGTCAGATATAAAAGATTTTTCAAGGCTTTATTAGGATACTTAGTTTGGTGTTGAAAGTTTTTTTTTTATTAGAATGGCTGCAGTCTTCCTCAGAGCCTTGCTATCAACCTTTATGCAAGAAAAACCATCTCTGAAAAAAAAATTCAAAGCAACAATCCTTAACGTTTATGGCCGCTAGAAACAAAACACCAGTTACACAGAATGTGCGTCAGCAAAGACGTTGAAAGCTTTGCAGCAGATGCTATTTATCGCTTTAAGCCTGTGGTGGCTTCATACTGGGACTGATGTGGTGGCTTCATGCTGGGACTGATGCTATTTCCAGGTACACAGCTCATCAAAGTGACTGACAAATGATGAGGCAGCAACTTGACCATCCACGGGGGAAGAAGAGGGATGGACTAACATTATTTCAATGTGAAAAAGTGTCTCAATTACACACAAAGCACTGAAACAAACTATGTTTGCAGCATGTGTTCAAATATCCCAAAGTCTTTGACTGTGGGGCTGGGCCCTCGGGCACTCCCCGGGCTGGGCATTATATCGATATCGATATATGAGTCTAGATATTGTCTTAAATTTTGGATATCATAGTATATATGATGCAAGGTGTAATTTTCTGAACTTACCAGGCTCTTCTAGCAGGACAAGGATCAGTGTGTCCAATATGTACCTACCCTTTCCGTTTCAGTCTTACAAATGCTGTCGTGTTGTGGCAAATTGCTGTCGTGTTGTAGCGAAATGCTGTCTTGTTGTGGTAAATTGCTGTCGTGTTGTGGTAAATTGCTGTTGTATTGTGGCGGATTGCTGTCGTGTTGTGGTGGATTGCTGTTGTGTTGTGGGATTTGCTGTCGTGGTTTGCACTTCAGGGCCACGGTAACATAAGGGCCATTGTAGGTAAAAAAAATTTTACGAAGCAAAGGGAGGGGGGAAATATTCCCTACAAAAAACTTCCAGAATTTCCGTGATTGAAGTCGTACCTTTACGAGAAAAAACTTCTCTGAGATTAAAGTAACAAAGTTATGATAAAAAAGAAGTTGTTTGTGTCAAGGAACCACATTGCTTCATTTTGCAAGGTTGTAACAACCTCATCACACCACAGACGCCACCGGTAAACATGGAATACCACGGCTGGATCTCACTTCATCTCCTCGCTCCTCACTTGAACCGGAAGTTGTTCTGGCCCTCCCTCGTAAAAGCCGTCTCAAAGCTCTTCTTCCTGCCCCCAGCGAGCAAGGATCGAGGATGGATCTTTGAGGAGCTATGAGCGAGGATGGAGGATGAATCTCTGAGGAGCTATAATCGAGTATACACAAGAACAGCCTTCCCAGAAGCTGTGCAGCTGAAAGCTGTTGCTTACTCCGCACAAACAGCTGACAAAATAACGTGACGCTTCAGAGGGAAGGACGTCTCATCCCTCTAAAAACACATTTGTTAGTGAGGAGGTGAAACAGTATGGAGTACGGCTACATGGTGATTCTGGGCTAAAATCATGAGCATTTCCTTTTTGCTGAATCCGATTGCAAAGTATAATTAGATCATCCACTGCAGGCAAAACACACGGCAAGCAACGTCTGTGTTGTGAGGAGTTTGATCCAACCTTGCAAAGTGAAGTGATGTGGTTCCTTAAAAAAAAAAAGATTTTGTGACTTTAATCTCAGAGAATTTCCGAGTTTTTTCTTTCAAATTTGTGATATTTTTTTCTCTAATAGTACCACCCTCACCCAGCTCTGCCATTTATTTATTTTTTGAAATACAATGGCCCTTATACGCTGACGTACTAATCGGCAGCAATTTTGATCATAGAAACTTTTATGTAATTTTTCAGGCAGAAATGCCATCTAGTTGCCGCTTCTCAATTTTTAAGGATTTGAGCTTTTCTTTGTCTTTTATGGGAATACACTTCTAATCTAATCTTTGTGTTTTGGACATCACTGGAATCAGATTTTCTTTCTCTCAAGGGGAAAAGTTGTGTCTTTCTTTGATCTAAACTGCAGACAATTGCTCACAGCACTAAGTAGACTTCAAGGAAAAGGCTGAACAACTCATTTTTAAACCTGAGCATGATTATGCAAATGTGGGGGTGGGGTGTCAGCGTGTTTCTTCATGTCCTGCTGCCAATCTTCATAATTGCAATATTCATGTTGTTGGCAGCGGAGGGAGCGACGGCCGCTGCCCTCACAGTCAGTCTTCAAAGACAATCAGAACAAGTTGGTTTGTGGCCAAAAAAAAGGAAGCATTTTTAAGCAAAACAAGACATTTAAAGACATCAGCTTGGACTTTGAGAAACTGGGATGACATTTTATAGACCAAACAGGGGGGGGGGGCAATAACACATATTTTGTTAAAGGCAAAATATGTGTCAAACCATTCTGAATGAAGTATTGTGGTGCTGCAGAGACGTCCTGGCCTACAAGTCGTATCCTACAGACTAAAGAACAGATCCTTGCAAAAATCTTTTTTATTTTTAAATATATTTTTCAATGAAAAGGAGAATGATAAAAAATGATCATTCACTCCAATATCGTGAATCTTCTCGCAAGATCATATAAAATAAACGCAATGAAATATTTTCCTCATATTGTGCAGCTCTACGATGAAGTTTGTACCCAAAACGCTCATATATCAGATAATCTGTAAACACACACACACACACACACACATACACACACACACACACACACACACACATTTAATACTTTCTCTTTCAAACACATGCATGCCCACATTGATGGTTTTTGATCTCATTACAGCTCGTCTAATTTAATCTGAGCCCTGCTGGCCCGCTCCTCTCCTCTCCTCCCATCTCCGCTCTGCCCCTCCTCTCTTCTTCCAGACAAGTAGTGGAGGAGGGGTCAGATGAATGGATGAAAGAGAAACTGGCCTGGAGCGACACCGACGAGTGATGGATGGGACGAGGGAGAGAAAGCTAAAGTGGTGGCTGAGGGAAAAGGCAGAGGATGATGGAGAGAGAGCGGCGAGGACAAGTGATGAAGACAGAGAGGGGGACACAGACGCACTCCAGGGAAAGTCTCTCTCTCTCTCTCTCTCTCTCTCTGGGTTTTAATCTAACAAACACTGCTCGGTCGGCACCAGGGCGGACATTTCGGTAATTAGAGAGAAATACTGCAACAGCTGTTTCACCATGACCTTGTGTTTCCTCCGTCGTGCTCCATCACACACACTGAGGTTCCCTAATACACTTCTAGTACACACACACACACACACACACACACACACACACACACACTATAGGGGTGGCCTTATGTAACCTGCTCTGTCTTTTCACGCTATTATGTAACTACGCTTGAAGGACGGATACACACGCACGCACACACGCCAAAATCCCAGTTAAGAGCGTGTTATAAGATTGAGAGACATGTTTCAGGACATGTTTAGATTTAGGGGTTGAGTTCGTATCTCAATGCTTTTGTTATACATATTTCTAGAGCTGCAAAGATTAATATCGATAATATAGTTGTCCACCTTTAAATTAAGCCAGCCAGCCAGCGCCTCACTGGATTGGCATTATGCATGGCTGTAACGTATCAAATAAAGACATTAAAGGCCGTTTTATGCTCCCCTGCAGACCCCTCGGCGTCTACACCAGACCCTGCGCTGTGCGCTACCCTGCAGCCTGGCGCGCGTCGCTCAGCCGTGGCTTGGAAGCGTCGCATTTCCCCCGACTCATTTCCTGGTTCTCCTTCTCAATAAACAACATGAAATCAAGGAGAGGGTTAACTTTTCCTGCTCCAGATTTCCCGCCGTGGTCAGAAAAAACAGGGGAGACACTTTGTTTCTCTCACTACGACTCTAGAGTCGCTACTCGCTCCGAAGCTAATCGCCGTCACTCTCTCACTTCTCCCTCGCTCTACCACACACTCCCAACACACACACACACACACACACATGCCGGCTCGACGCACACACTAGCGTATAAACATCAGGCCACTTACGTAGGCTACGGAGAAAGCTCTGCGTGGAGCCTCCACAGAACCGTAAAACAAGCTTTAGATAGCAGCTTAATCCCGACAAAACACCACAGTGAATTTCAGCCTGAAATTGAAAATCGAATACCTGCCCAATGAAGGAATATTTGAATATTCGGATCCAGCCCTAATAGCCAGTAATAATATGGAAATAAGAGTTAAAGAGAAAAACATAATTCAACCTAATGGAACTCTAGACAACGTCGTTAAGGTGGAAAAACAATGCGTCGGCTATCAGTTACACACGGACATATAGTGCTATCAGTTAGCTTCCACAGTTATTGACGCCTGTGTGAACGCAGCCATTAAACAATGACAAACATATTGGTTACACTTATGTATGGTCTGGCTGGACCAGAGAGATGAAGCCTGAAGGCCATAAACTGTCAAAGCGGTGCTGAAACCGACAACTACAAGAACATAGATGGCTATTTTTATTATTTACGGCTGAACATTTACAGTTAAATCAATACTACACAGACACACACACACACACACACACACACACACACACACACACACAAAGACAAACACGTAAACACGTATATATGATCAGGGCCCCTATCCCATGTGCATGTACAGTAAGAGCCGGTCTTCTGTCACATCAAGCAGAAGGGCCTATTCAAAAGCCATTACCATTATCATCACCATTACAAAAGTTCCACACCGTTAAGCATCATCCGGCCCATTTAGCCAAACACGCCCTGAATCTATCCCATCACTCAGTCCAATCTCATCCGATGTAAATAGTCCCGACTCGTTCCCCGACAGTCGCTAATCTGATTAACCAATTGTAATCTGAGCCATTCAGGCGTGCGCCATGATGACACGCTGCTAATCCCGGCTGCGGGGGCAGGGAGGGGTTAACAGCTGATCCCTCTTCAGGAACATAAACAGAGACGAGTAATCACACATAATTCAAACTACAGGACCACACACCGGAGAAACCTCCTCAGGAGAGAGTCGTAATGCGTCTAAGAATCGAAAAACATGATGGACTCTTCAGAAGAGGTCATTATCTGCACTTGCGCGGGAAAGTCACCGGACGCCACAATCTTCTGAACATAGTCATACTGAGAGATACAGAGAGAGTTGTGTGGAGCTGATAGTCTTAATTAGCTTTTCTTTTATCACCACAATATTCGGGGAATTGCCGATCCTGATTTTGATTTTGAAAGTCAAAACCGAAAGCTCATTTTGATTCATTTTCCATTTGAAATTGAAATCGTGACACCCCTACAAAAGATGCAAAATAAACTTTAGGAAAGGACAAAGGAGAAACAGTAGAGACGAATAAGACATTTACCAACAAACTTAAAATAATGATACACAAATAATGTATTTCCTTCCTTTGTGCAGTAAAAAAAAGAAGTGATGAACCATACATACAAGCACACACAGACTGAGACAGGTGCATGTACCTGTACCTGTAAATACCTGCATACCTTCAGTCACACATGAAAGGAGCAACATTCATCAGCATATGAAACATGGAGCTGATCTGAGTTTTTGTGTGTGTGTGTGTGTGTGTGTGTGTGTGTGTGTGTGTGTGTGTTTTCCCCTTGTAGAAAGCCGTAGTACATCAAAGCAGGCTCATTAATGTGTGTATGTGTGTTTGTGTGTGTAAGAGAGACACAGGAAAACATAAAGAAGAATAAAGTGAGGGATTGAAATAGGATGAGAGGGGGCAGGGAAGATGGAGTTTTTATTCTGATGACTCAGAGTCCTAGTTAGAAGAGTCTTGATAAATCGTGTAGCTGAACATCAAACTGACGATGAGAGTACATGTTAGGGCACACACACACACACACACACACACACACAGGCTATCCTAACCTTAACTACTCGAGGTCAATGCCTGACCTCAACCAATCGCGCTGCTTCCTAGGGCGGGTCTTGTCTAGAAATTCAGTTGGATCAATATTAGTCTCGCATTGCCAGACCTTCCTCCACAGCTCTGCGGAGGAGGGTCTGGCTAGTCCATACAGCATTCCTTGATGGGAGAAAAAATGTGCTCTGGTTTATTTTCATTTCATTAAACCAATCACAATCGTCTTGGGCAGCGGACAAAATAGCCTCGGGAAGGAACTTGTTTTGGTGGAACGTGTGTACGTTCAAAAGTAGTTTTAGTCGTGCAACAGAAAACTCAGATTGGACAGATAGTCTAGCTAGCTGTCTGGATTTACCCTGCAGAGATCTGAGGAGCAGTTAACCATAGTCCTCAGAAATCCACCAGAGTTTAGAACGCCAACACAGAGACAGAGGAAGGGGACGGACATCCGGTCGAAAATGAGGGACATACAATGGAATTTCTGGCGGCACAATCCCGTAATGAAACGTCGTCGATATAGACTATGCAAATGTGAACCTCATTATGTGATCTGGTTGCCATACAATTACAACTTTGAATCCCAATCACATTTAAAATGGGATGAGGAGTCTGGGGATATTTTGACTCTTCCATGAACGTGGGAACGACTTCTAAAACCATCTGGGAGAGAAGTAGCCTGGACGCCAGCCGAACTTAGCCCCGCCCACAACATTTGAGGTCGGGAAGTCTGGTCTGGACTTGATCCGTTGTGGAGCAACTATGCTCCAACCAGAGCTGTTCGGACCAATCAAATTGTCAGGGCGGGCTTTATACGATGATGGACAGATGATCAACACTAACGTAATCAACCACGTCACCAAAGAGCACTTGGGTTGAATTAATTTACAACAAAGATGGCTGAGGCTGGAGAACTGAGATGTGTAGATTCCTCCATCGCGTCTGTTATAGAAGAGATCGACAGCGCATTCATTTTAAAAGAGGAACAGAGAACCGTGATCACATATGTATACACATTGTCACACCCGTCCGCACGACACGGAAACTGCCGCCTCAGCTTCTGTGACGTCTGTCTCCGTTTCTCTGATTGGTTGTAGGTCTATCCATTGCTCTGATTGGTTGTAGGTCTATCCGTTGCTCTGATTGGTTGTAGGTCTATCCGTTGCTCTGATTGGTTGTAGGTCTCTCCGTTGCTCTGATTGGTTGTAGATCTCTCCGTTGCTCTGATTGGTTGTAGGGCTCTCCGTTGCTCTGATTGGTTGTAGGTCTCTCCGTTGCTCTGATTGGTTGGAGGTCTCTCCGTTGCTCTGATTGGTTGTAGGTGTCTCCGTTGCTCTGATTGGTTGGAGGTCTATCCAATTGAGTGCAGAGGCATTTTCTTTCCTGGTTCGGTTGAAACGCGCCCCGTAATCCCAGCCCAATGGAGCAGAATCAGACTCATATTCTGACTAGAATCTGAGTATGACCACGTCAGGCTAGGAGAGAAGGGGACATCCGGCAGAAAATGAGGCAACTGAGCAATCCCCTGAATGAATCGCCGTCGATATAGACTTGATTCATAACGACGCGCGTCGATTTCAGAATCATGGCCCCGGCCCGGTGTTCGGACCCTCAGCCCTGTCACCAGGCCTTGGTCCCGTCCACGCCGCATCCTCGTCATTTTCACTCTGTCCTCACGTCCGCTACTCTCCGGCAAACCACGCTTCAGACTCTGTTTCCTGAGTCTCCGCTGAGCTTTACTCGTAAAAAAGCTGCATTATCACTGTGTACACACAGTGAGGCACAACATGTTCCTGGTTGCTAGGCGACAGTTCGAGGTTGGAGCGGTGAATGTTATCAGTGGGGGGGGGGGTCATACCATTCATCTTCAAATGGGGACTTCATTTCATAGAGCTTCTTTTTTTTTTTTTTTATGAATGGACTGCTTTGCCAAATGACATCCCCATTTCCTTCTTCTTCTGCCACTGCAGCAATCTTAAAAGCTTTTCAGCATCATGCCGTATTTTGACAGAGGGCTGCGTTGTGGTTTGTTTTTGAAAATAGAAAGCATCCCCTCCCTGAGCACCGTGTGCTCTGGGAGCTGCTCTTTCTGTGCTGTACCTATAAATAAATTATTTATAGGAAACGACGCTTCCACTCCGTGTTATTTTAAGACTGGAGATGGTGTGATTTCAGTGTCTGTGGGGTTTGTGTGCTCACAGCTGCGTGTGTGAAAGACCCCTGGCGTTCTCCGAGAGGTATTGATTAGTGTTAAAGTGGGTAGTGAGTAAATAGCTGAGGAGGGAAACGACGATGATGGAGGGCTTCCTTTATTTGTTTGAAGCTACATAAGCATTTGAAGCCCCACGGCTGTAAGAACAGTGTGATTCTCCGCCTGCCTTCCTGAGGTTCCCACAGCAACAATCAATCAATACTCAATATCCGATGATTGACACATGAACGTGACCAGACATATTATATTTTTTTGAAGCACAAGTAGACTTAGTTTATCGTTTATAGATCTCGACGCTTCCGAGCGCACTTGAAGGCAGCTTCATTTCCCGGAGAAAGAGCGAAGGAAAAGAGACGTGCTCTGTGAGGTAAAGATGGTACGGTCCACTATAGGGGTGTCTGAAATCGTTAGTATATACAGTATAAAAATATATTAGATTTTGTTTTTTTGGGGTGCATTTTAGGCTTTTATTACATAGGACAGCTGAAGACAGGACAAGGGGGAGAGAGGGGGGCAAATGACATGCAGCAAAGGGCCGCAGGTCGGAACCAAACACGCAGCCGCTGCGGCAAGGACTGAGCCTCTGCACATGGGGCGCATGCTCAACCAGGGGAGCTACCCAGGCGCCCCAGTAAAAAAATATATTTACAGGTTTGAAGGATATATTCATGATTTGAGCCCTCTGAAGAGTGATTTTTTTTACCTCTTTTGGGGAGTGGGTTCTTTCATATTTTTTGCGGGGGCCAAATCTACCACTTCTAAATAATAATCCCTCCCAAAATCTATGCCTATGCTGGCAGGAAATACAACCTTATACCTGAACCAGAGAACATCGGGTTTATCGGTGTTTTTTGCCCCCAATTTGCCCCTCTATGCACTAGGATTAGGCACTGGTTATGGTTATGGTTATAGTTATGGTTAGGGGTAGGGGTTAGGGGTTAGGTGCCTTGAAGGCAGCGGTCGCAGCGCTGCCTGGAAAGAGACGTTGGGGGCAAAAAACTCCATCGAGCGAACATCGGTTGCAGTTTTAAACGTAAAAGACGCAGTTTTAGTTAGGTTTAGGCACCAAAACTACTTGGTCAAGTTTAGAAAAAGATGGTGGTTTGGGTTGAAATCAGACGTTACTTCACTTTCAAAAGGTTACCCAAGTGACGCTGAACGTCTCCGTTCCAAATATCGGTTTCATTAACTACTAATAATGGGTATCGGCCTTGAAAAACCAGTATCGGTCGATCCCTTTTGAGAAATGCTGTGTAAACTACACAAACGCACGCACGCACACACACACACACACACACACACACACACACACACGGGCCATCTGTCTACGCAGCACTGGGCCGAGGAGAAGCTCTGAACACTTTCTTCTCTGTTATGTTTCCTCTATGTGATTCTAAGCCTACTTTATCCCTCCCACAGCACTATATTATATTTACCTGGACACTACCTCTGGTGGGTTTTCTCTCTGAAAATGGAATAGCTGCAGGCCAACGTCTTTCAATACAATGCGACGTCTTAGGATGACTGCATTGTTATGATGACTTTGAGTTAGCTCATAATGTTCAAACTTTACCTGGTTGATTGAGAAGGTAGGCCAGCACATTCAGCCGCCTGACCTCCAGGTGAACCTAAAGGGAAAGTTTGGATATTTTGAAAGCGTGGGCACAGCACACAAAAAGTGATTCACCAATAGAAAGGATAACTCCTGTGCACATGCAGCATGGAGTTGTTGTGTCATTTAAATGAGAAAGGGATAATGACAGTTTGGAATGATTACGTGTTTCAATTTCAAACGTGTTCATGTACAGGCTGTTCTCATGAACCGTTTGGACATATAGCTACGAAAAGTAAAGCACTGTGATTCAGATGTGCAGTATTCCACGTATTTTTTCCTGCTGTATACACCACATTGACTGCTGCTTGGTCAGGTCCGGGGAAAACAAAAAACTCACTCACTGGGTGAGCTAGAGGCCACCCCCCCTTTTTCCTAAACTTAACTAGTTGCTGTGGTGCCTAAACTTAACTGTCGTCGGTTACACTTTACTTGAAGGTATCTACATAAGAGTGACATGACACTGTCATGAACGTGTCATAAACATTATAAACAAGTCATAAAGGTTTATGACATACAGTGGGGCAAAAAAGTATTTAGTCAGCCACCAATTGTGCAAGTTCTCCCACTTAAAAAGATGAGAGAGGCCTGTAATTTTCATCATAGCTACATTTCAACTATGAGAGACAAAACGAGAAAAAAAATCCAGAAAATGACATTGTAGGATTTTAAATGAATTTATTTGCAAATTATGGTGGAAAATAAGTATTTGGTCAATAACAAAAGTTAATCTCAATACTTTGTTATATACCCTTTGTTGGCAATGACAGAGGTCAAACGTTTTCTGTAAGTCTTCACAAGGTTTTCACACACTGTTGCTGGTATTTTGGCCCATTCCTCCATCTCCTCTAGAGCAGTGATGTTTTGGGGCTGTCGCAGGGCAACACAGACTTTCAACTCCCTCCAAAGATTGTCTATGGGGTTGAGATCTGGAGACTGGCTAGGCCACTCCAGGACCTTGAAATGCTTCTTACAAAGCCCCTCATTCGTTGCCTGGGCGGTGTGTTTGGGATCATTGTCATGCTGAAAGACCCAGCCACGTTTCATCTTCAATGCCCTTGCTGATGGAAGGAGGTTTTCACTCAAAATCTCACAATACACGGCCCCATTCATTCCTTTACACGGCTCAGTTGTCCTGGTCCCTTTGCAGAAAAACAGCCCCAAAGCATGATGTTTCCACCCCCATGCTTCACAGTAGGTATGGTGTTCTTTGGATGCAACTCTGCATTCTTTCCCCTCCAAACACGACGAGTTGAGTTTTTACCAAAAAGTTCTATTTTGGTTTCATCTGACCATATGACATTTTCCCAATCCTCTTCTGGATCATCCAAATGCTCTCTAGCAAACTCCAGACGGGCCTGGACATGTACTGGCTTAAGCAGGGGGACACGTCTGGCACTGCAGGATTTGAGTCCCTGGCGGCGTAGTGTGTTACTGATTGTAGCCTTTGTTACTTTGGTCCCAGCTCTCTGCAGGTCATTCACTAGGTCCCCCCGTGTGGTTCTGGGATTTTTGCTCACCGTTCTTGTGATCATTTTGACCCCACGGGGTGAGATCTTGCGTGGAGCCCCGGATCGAGGGAGATTATTAGTGGTCTTGTATGTCTTCCATTTTCTTATAATTGCTCCCACAGTTGATTTCTTCACACCAAGCTGCTTACCTATTGCAGATTCAGTCTTCCCAGCCTGGTGCAGGTCTACAATTTTGTTTCTGGTGTCCTTTGACAGCTCTTTGGTCTTGGCCATAGTGGAGTTTGGAGTGTGACTGTTTGAGGTTGTGCCATTAAGGTAACTGGGGGAGGACACAGGGGCCTCTTAAAGAAGAAGTTACAGGTCTGTGAGAGCCAGAAATCTTGCTTGTTTGTAGGTGACCAAATACTTATTTTCCGGAGGAATTTGCAAATAAATTCATTAAAAATCCTACAATGTGATTTTCTGGATTTTCTTTTCTCATTTTGTCTCTCATAGTTGAAGTGTACCTATGATGAAAATTACAGGCCTCTCTCATCTTTTTAAGTGGGAGAACTTGCACACAATTGGTGGCTGACTAAATACTTTTTTGCCCCACTGTAGCACTTCTTTCAGTAAGTGTCATTCGGTTTTTGTCATGACAAGTTATGGTTAGAGTTAGGGTTCATGTGTTCATGACAGTGTCATGACACTCTTATGTAGATACCTTCAAGTAAAGTGTTACCCTGTCGTCCCTTCATGACGCTCACTTTTTGGCGTCTAAACTCAGCTACCACGGCCCCTGAAAGGACCGTCATCTGGCGGTGCCCTGTACCCGGCTCACAGTCTCCTTTCCTCGGCTAAACTCAACTACCGACGGCCGCTGATACGACCGACAGCTCACAGAGCTCTCTCTAGCCGGTGTCACGTGACCAGGGCTTTTAAATTCACTCCTTTTTTTATTACGGCTAGTAGATTTTTTTAAGTTACCAGCCAATCAGATTTTCAATTAGCCACGTTTTTTTTTTTTTTTTTCCTATCTAAATTGAATTTCAGCTCCTCTGGTTTGTTTTGTGCTGTTCCGTTCGTCTTCTCCGTTTCAGCGTAGCTCGTAATCGACACCACACACGCAGCTCGGCACGTAGCCGACGGTTGTACGACACGATGTCACGACACGATGTCACAACATAAGTGATCATACGAAATGGATTAGTTTACAAGCAGTGTTGCCAGATAAAGAGTAGGTTTCCAAGCCAAACACACACAAAAGCGCCCAAAGTTCTTGGCGGAAAACAGACCATCTTAGATTCATGGGTTATGGGATACTTGGGTGCCGAATGGATTGGAAAAAAATCCTGATGCATACGATTTTCAAGGTATTTTCCCCACCACTAGTGTGCATACATTTTTGAAGGATATCATAGGAACCCGTTCATGAGAATGCGTTGTCATGTAACAAGCGTCAAACCTCAGTTTGCCAAAAGTACATTTGTGATTGTATTGTATTGTACTGTATCAATAGTATTGTATTGTGTTGTGACTGTTTTTAAGGTACCTGGCTGCGAAGACACCTTAATTTCCCCGCTGGGGATTGATAAATCCATCCATCCATCCATCCACATATCTATCTAGATATCTACTAGGGGTGGTACGGGTCACAAAATCCACGGGTCGGTTCAAATCACGGTTTTAGGGTCACGGTTTTCGGTTCTGTACTTTTTCTTTTAATCTTTAACACTCCAGAAATATACTTCAGCGTATGATATATAGCTTAAATTAACATATTGAATGCATGTTGCACAATACATGCACACAGTGGCAGTTCTATCTATTGTTTTATTTCCGCTGTCATCATAGATAACATGAAATCCCAAATGTTCCCACACACCAGACATATACGACACTGGAGCATCCTCCAGCTCCGGGCAGCCTTCCTCATCTCTCCCACCTGACATTTCTGCATGTGACGTGACCTGCAGCAGCAGCAGCACTCCACGCTCCACGCGCCACCTGAGGAGCGGTCGGCTCGGCGCCTCTCAAAATCTGATGAAAATCTTTTAAACTGACCTTTGTCGATCAAAAAAGCAGACAGATTCAGCAACTGTATGGCCTATTTCTCGCTTAAAATGTTGTCAGAAACACGTTTCGGTGAACTATTTTCGTAAAATACGAGATCGTATTCAGAATGAGACGCCATTAGAGTCTGTTTTGAAATTCGGGAGCAGCAACAACCACGTGACGTCACAGAACCAGGTGACGTCACAGAACCAGGTGACGCGCAGCAAGAACCACGTGAAGCTGCCATGTGTTGCGTTCATGTTGCTCATCCCCCTCGTTGTTTCCAGTAAGTGTTTTAACATAGGTGTATAAAGTGGGCACTACGGCAGGAAGTGGTTAGTGCACGTTAACAGTGGACTGATGGACCGTGAGACACACACACGGTCCGAACCGAGACAAGCCTACCGAGCGGTTCGGATGTTTTTTCATGAACCGTACCCCCCCTAATATCTACCTATCCATCCACCTACCTACCTACCTACCTACCTATCCATCCATCCATTCATCCATCCATCCACATATCTACATATCTATCTATCCATCCATCCATCCATCCATTCATTCATCCATCTATCCATCTACAGTACATATCCATATATCTATCTATCTATCTATCTATCTATCTATCTATCTACCTACCTACCTATCCATCCATCCATCTATCTATCTAAGCCAACAACCTGCCACAGTTGGCCTTCTAACCCTCCGGTCAGCCACGCTGCCACCCACCAAACTGGCCGCTAAGTCAAGCAGAACTGGGTCAGGGGCAATAATGCCTGTTATTGTAGCAGGAGCACAGAAACATGACCTAATGCATGCAGATGTTTTTTGTGTTGTCTGTCTAATTTTAAGAGATTTCTGTTCACACAAAAATTCAGGATGCAACCTGGAATCCAAATCTAAAACTGAGGTCAGACAGCAACAAACCCAAAGTGGGAAACCAGATGTTTGACAGTCTGCTTGTGTCCCTGGTCTCAAACAGACACTTTTCTCTTCTTTATTTAACTGCATTTTAGGGGTGACAGACAGTGAGTGGACAGAGTCAAAATGACATTTAAAAAGATTTTTTTTTTTTCAAACAAAGAAGTATTGTTAGTAGGGCTTCAACTACGGATTATTTTCATTGTTGATGAATCTGTTGATTATTTTCTGGATGAATGGATGAGTTGTCTGGTCTCTAAAATGTCAGAAAATGGTGAAAAATGTGGATCAGTGTTTCCCAAAGCCCAAGATGACATCCTCAAATGTCTTGTTTTGTCCCCAACTCAAAGATATTCAGTTTACTGACACAGAGGAGAGAAGAAACTAGAACAATATTCACATTTAACAAGCTTGGAACCAGAGAATTCTTAACCTTTTTTTAATAAAAATGGCTTTAAACCGATTAATCGATTATCAAAATAGTTGGCGATTAATTTAATAGTTGACAACTAATCGATTAATCCTTGCAGCTCTAATTGTTAGTTAGATTTGCATGTTGATAAATCTTTTCAAAATACAGAATTTTGAAGATCTCCAGCTTCAGCTTTGAATCCTGCAGAAATATTGTAAAAACATCCCTTTAGATTATTTTTTCCTGTGCAAAAACACAAACACCGTGAAAGACTATAATCTTCTTTGCGTGAAATCAGGATTTACATGTTATGCTTATATTGTTATCTGGAGCAATATCACAGACGGGCCTTAACGCAAACACAGAAGCCTTTTGTTCCAGAAGTCAAAGCTTGCACACACGTTTTTCTTCTGCTGCACGGCGATGAGAGAGCCCTCCCTTTCCTTTAAGAGCTTTTTGGAGAAAGAAACGGTGAGGACGGCCTGTGCTAGTTCACTGCACAACTGACAGTTGTGTGCTGTGTTGCAGTCCTCAGAGAGATGCAGAGAGGCAGAGATCTGACAGGGGACACACACACACACACACACACACACACACACACACACACACACACCTGGGGCCACGGGAGGCAGATGCATTTGCATGTTACACTGGTCACACATCCTTCTCTTGGCCAAAGTTGTGTGTTATATAAGAGAGTAAGTGCTTTACTCCGTCTACCACACACACACACACACACACACACACACACACACACACACACACACACACGCGCGCACACACACACAGAGAGGATGTTAACTTTTTATGCACGTCTGTAATACATTCACTACAAAACGCGTGTCTCTCTCTCAGAAGTGCACGGTAACAGCATTTTGACGGCAACCTTTTTTATTCAAAGGTCCCGTAAGGTCCCGGTCTTTTTTTTATTATAAAGTCCCAGTTTTTGCCATGACCTAGAGCCAGGTTTATGACAGAGGTGCTATATAAATACTGTGAAAGTATCAGAACGCTCAATCCACAAGCATCCCTGTAGTCATACAGAGACGTATCATAAAGTAAGCTATAGGAAGATCACAATCTTTTAATTTGCACGTATAGCATGTGTGTATACACGACAGAATATATTGGAGGCACGTTCGCGAGTCTGCCCTGTCATTGGCTACAGAGCGGTGAACATCCGGGCACTTTCGCCGCCGTCAGTGGATTTGGCTCGTACCGCTGTTCTCGTAGGCAATGAACTGAATCGCTCCGCTCTGCCGTTATTTCAGCTGCCTGTGGAAACCCAGCGTTAGTATACATGCCTCTGTAGTAGTCCAAGCCAATAGCCAATCACAGAGCCAGATGGATACAGTAGATCACCATGGCGATATTCAGGGATATCGGTATCAATGTGTGTGTTTTGTTGACTGATCCGTAAAAGATAAGTTTATGATAGTTATTACTTTCTAAATGTCCTAATCTTTACATATATTGCTCCCAATTGATTGTTGAATGGATATATCGATCCAGACCGATGCATCGTTACACCACTACCAGGAACTCCAGTGGAGGTGGAGATACTCAAAACTGAATATGATCTACCGAACAGAAATACTCATCTCAGCTGCAGGTTTGAACGACTCGTTCTGTGAGGAAACCTAAACTGGTTGTCACATGTATTTGGGCCTTTATTTGTCTTATTCTCAGAAGGTTTTCCAACTTGTCCTCTTGAATTCTTAAAAGCAAAATGGCTTTGTCATCTGCACTCGGAGACACGGGGAGGCGGGGGACTGCTTGAAACAGCTGTACACACTCTCCATCAGATGCAATCAGAAGACATGGCAAAGAGTGAGGGATGCAGTGGAACTAACGGGAACCAAACACAATTATTTAAAAGACTAGAAGATGTAAGTAAGACGCTTTAACTGTATCTGTCAAAACAATGTCCCTGTGCTTTCACAAATCATCAATTCAGGCTGCAGCTGAAGATTAGCTGCAGCATCAGTGTTCTCCCAAAGTTTGTGAGAAACTTGGATATTATGGATATACTTGGACGTGCAACGGAGCGTCTTTCGTCATCAGAGGGTTAAAAAAGAAAAGGAAATGATGGTCTCAATGGTCTCTCGAAGGATAAACAAAGGTTGAATGAATGAATGAATATCTATATTTTATATCAAACATTGCCCAGGGGTAATGTGAACCGGGAAGGCAGAGAAAATGAGCCCATATTATGCTCTTTTCAGGTTCATACTATGATGCACTCGACCATCGGCTTATTCATCAGCGTTGGGACGATCCCAAAGGACAGCGCCCAATTATGATGAGTGACCAGGCCACCTACTGTGGCCACGGGGCAGAACTCTGCTACAGTCTGCTGGCCGAGCGTTACCCTGTCTGCCGCAGGAGAGGAATGAATCACATCTGACTAGAGCCCGACCGATATATCGGCAGGCCGATATTATCGGCCGATATTAGGCATTTTCCAAATTGGTATCTGCATTTATAATGGCCGATAAATGAATATTTAAAAAATAAAAAATAAATGAACGAAACCCCCTCCAACCATGTTCTGAAGTTTGTATTTTTACTATTACTATTTTATTTTTCAAAACTTTAATATATTTTGATGTTCCTCTGTTCTGTTGTGACAATAAAACAAACATGTTTATTTTTAAATATTATTTTAGTGGGGACTCATAAATCTGGATTTTTAAATCACCAAATATTTGTATCGATATCGGCCTTATCGGTCGGGCTCTACATCTGACCTCCTGACTTTTGGCCGTTCACGTGCAGCAAACAGGTGATCACCATATCAACAGTGCATTGGTGGAATGTAACTAAGTACATTTACTCCAGTACTGTACTTAAGTCCAAATGTTGAGCTACTTGTACTTTACTTGAGTCTTTTCTTTTCATGCCACTTTCTACTTCTACTCCGCTACATTTCAGAGAGAAATATTGTACTTTTTACTCCGCTACATTCATCTGTTACAGCTTTAGTTACTAGTTACTTTAGTTACTCCACTACATTCATCTGTTCCAGCTTTAGTCACTAGTTACTTTAGTTACTCCACTACATTCATCTGTTACAGCTTTAGTTACTAGTTACTTTAGTTACTCCACTACATTAATCTGTTCCAGTTACTTTACACGTTAAGATTACTGCACACAAAACACATGTAGTTTATAAAATCTGATGTTTTATTATAAATGAAACTAGCCAACAATATAACGGACTACAAGTCCAGCTGAGATGATCAGACCATTAAACACACAACTGGTTGGATCCTTTACACTTTCTACAATGGGAGGAGAGTTCTGCATCGAGTACTTTTACTTTTAATACTTTAAGTTCATTTTCCTGATGATACTTACATACTTTAGTAAGTAGTAACATTTTCAATGCAGGACTCTTACTTGTAACAGAGTATTTTCACAGTGTGGTCTTAGTACTCGGATCTAAGACCTCTAAGACCAGAAGTAAAGGATCTGAATACTTCTTCCACCGCTGCAACAGTGAGTCCTTTTCCTCCGTCACACGTTTCAGCGGACGCCTCCCCTCGTTCCCTCGTCTCACTTTCTCAAAGTAAAAATCTGTTTCATAGATATGAAGTGCAGCCCGCTGAAGCGCCGCCGTTATTGATGGGGGACTCCGACAAGCACCCACTTAAACACATTTAGGCAAATGATTTGAGTGCTGGTGTACAGCTGCACAAAATGCATCTGTGCGTCCTCGTGCCAAGCTGTAAGAGGCAATGAAAGATTGATGTCCAGCCAAGCCCTTAATCATGCAAATATAAAATATAAATATGTTCTGCTAATGTACATTAAAAAGAAAACATGGCACATGTGCACTCTTGCGGACGCAAAAACAGAGGTTTAAACACACACACACACACACACACACACACACACACACACACACACACACACACACAGACCTCTCAGTGAATGTAAAACCATGGCCAGGTACATTGAATAAATGGCAGGATGATAACAAAGTCATCAGCACGCACTGTTAAAACACCTGACTGGAAAAATAGCAGACGTGGCAAGATGACTCGCTTCAGACGGGTTGAAAATCTGCAACTTTCCCCCTTTAGCGTTTAGCTTAGCACAGCGCCATCGTAACCATTAACCAACACTGGCTGTGCCGCGTCATCCTCCCCAGTCCTCGCCCTCTCGTCAAAATATGGTCACTTCTGGCTCCAAAAACCCATGATGCCGACAGCCAATAAGCCAGATATCATCGTGCAGCCCTAGTGTACGCTGCGTTTTTTTCAGTTGGAGCTGCACGTCTAACCTCCGCAATGATCCTCTATACCAGGGATCTCAAACGTTATACTCTAAGGTCCGCATCTGAATTTCTTTTAAGGTCAGGGGTTCTGGACAAAAAAAGTGAATCACAGGGCAGGGAAATATATCAATAATTATATCGACATTGATATATGAGACTACATATCGTCTTCAATTTTGGATATCGTAATATCGTGATATGACACAAGTGGTCTTTTCCTGGGTTTAAAGGCTGCATTACAGTGAAGTGATGTCATTTTCTGAACTTACCAGACTGTTGTAACTGTTCTATTATTTGCCTTTACCCACTTAGTCATTGTATCCACATTATTGGTGACTATCAAAACTCATTGTGTTAATATTTTGTGAAAGCACCAATAGTCACACTACACACCACAATATCAACATTGAGGTGTTTTGTCAAATATACCGTGATATTTGATTTGTTTCATATCGCCCAGCTCTAGTGACTCAACTTACTTAGAACTTTTAAGCAACACACATTCAAGTTGAGTTCTCTGTTTCAACTTTTGTACCGATACCACTACCTGAAATTCGGTACCGGTACCTTTTTTCAGTAGCCTACTTTCTCTCTAATATATTTTTTATTTCAGTTGTAAAAGTAATATTCAACTTCACTAGCAATGTATTGATCAGTACAAATGTATTTAAAAGTAGAAAACGTTAGACTTCATAAGGTTTTGTATTCATAACACGAGGTTAGGATTGCCTTGTCGTTGGGTCTGGATGCGGACCTTGGTCCGGACTTTGAAAAGCCTATACTCTACTGTTCCATATGGATTTCTCAATAAATATTTTCATAGAAACTGCATTATAAATAAAAACCAGTGTGGTGATATTCGGCTCACTCTCGTTAAGGACTACGAGCTGCGGTTGGCTAACTAGCCAGAGGCTGTGCAGCTGTGTCCGACATTTTTCTAAACATGTTCGTTAGGGATACATCTGCGGTTCTGGCTTTCAGACGGAAGCAGACTGATGGGATGATTAAAGGGGGGGGGTGTCAATAGAAATTTGCGATAAAACAAACGGGAGATGAGGAGTGAACGAGCTGAAATCATACCGAGGGAGAGCTGCAGACACAGATACAGTTTTCTCTCCTCATTTGATGCTCCATTTAGCTGAAACAGAAAATAAACCCATCCCCAGTGTTGAGCTGCTCACACACACACACACACACACACACACACACACACACACACACACACACACAGTCGTTATGGAGTCATACAGGAAAGCTCAAAATAGACAATGTGCCTTTCCTCTGACTCTGTTTTGTTTCTCGGCAGCTGTGATATGATTTGTAATATGCGAGGGTACAACACTGACTGAAATCCACAAGCTATTCTACATAGAGTTGGGCATCGTTTGGATTTTAACCATTCTGATTCTTACTGATTCTTTGAGGGGTGGAGTTGAAACGGGTCACGTGCTTATTTCACAAATAAGAGGAAAGTTTTATTTGGATTCAATGGTGGTTTGCAGTTTTACAGCTTTTTCAACGTAAAATAACGCCACACTAGAGCGCCGCTTACTGAGCTCCAAGGCTGCAACACAACAAGCGCCTGGTCGCTACGGAAACCATAACTTGCGCATGTTAAATTTGGAACCCGTGATCAGATTTGAAAACAATCCTCCAAACGATTCCAATAATGATAGTGTGATTGACACGCAGTTAGACACCCCCCCCCGGCCCTGATTGGTGCATCTGAACAGGGAGCTGTGGACACTCCAGGCTGTAGGTGGAGCCAGAGGAGCTGGACTTTTGTTTTTAAATGACCTGCTTCATGTAGTTCTACTGGAACATAGGGTCAGTTTCAGCAGATATGACAGAAAGTTAGTTTTAGAAGTCTTACCTGCTGCACCTTTAACGTGTATCTGCATCATCATAGCGATGTTTTGATAGCTTGATCTGTCATTACGTCATTACACACAGGTTTTTAATTGCTTTAAAGCCGTTGGATGGAAACACACTTTCACCGGCTTCATTCACATAAATGTTGTTTTAGCGAACTAGTGGATGGAAACATAGCTGGTGAGTGCCGGAGATTTGGTGCACCCAACAAACACACACACACACACACACACACACACACACACTATCCAAGATTTGGAGATATGAGGGCTATTTTCCATTATATCTAAGGGATCTATGGATCTATTATATGAGCACTAATCAATACCTTGATATGGAGAACAAACGGACACTGCTCCTGTTCTGCATCACATAGCTGGCTGTTTATTAGGTCATACTGTGGACAGCTCCTGGTGCTGAACATAATACAGTCTAATAACCTAAACAAGTGAATCACAGATGAAATGTGACATCACTTGATTGTTAATTAAACAAAAGCGTGCCTCTTTAATTCAAACACACATCTAATTCATCAGTGGTATTAACCAAACAGCTTTGCATCTCTCACACACACACACACACACACTTATAGAGATGCATATATTTGTGGACCCAAGTACATACATTTAACAAACACATACATACACACCACACACACAGACATTTGTTTATATGCTTTACACTATGTACAATTACTTATGTGACTGTGCGGAGACGCAGACACACACAGACACACACACACACACACACACGCTCACAGACACACACACACGCACACAGACACACGCACGCACACACACAAACACACACATGCACGCAGACACAAGCACGCACGCGCGCACACACACACACACACACAACAACATAACACCCTGGACCCTTGTTAACTTCCTGTCACATGATGTCATTCACATACACCACAACAGGAAATCTACTGGAGGTTTTTGTTTACAACTGCGCAATGGTCTATACTACAGTACAATGTACTGCACAGGTAAGGACTTACACTGGCGCTATGGCAACAGCAGTTTTATAAAACAGTAGGGGGGGGTACGGTTCATGAAAAAACATCCGAACCGCTCGGTTGGCTTGTCTCGGTTCGGACCGTGTGTGTGTCTCACGGTCCGTCAGTCCACTGTTAACGTGCACTAACCACTTCCTGCCGTAGTGCCCACTTTATACACCTATGTTAAAACACTTACTGGAAACAACGAGGGGGATGAGCAACATGAACGCAACACATGGCAGCTTCACCTGGTTCTTGCTGCGCGTCACGTGGTTCTGTGACGTCACCTGGTTCTGTGACGTCACCTGGTTCTGTGACGTCACCTGGTTCTGTGACGTCACGTGGTTCTGTGACGTCACCTGGTTCTGTGACGTCACGTGGTTCAAAACAGACTCTAATGGCGTCTTGTTCTGAATACGATCTCGTATTTTACGAAAATAGTTCACCGAAACGTGTTTCTGACAACATTTTAAGCGAGAAATAGGCCATACAGTTGCTGAATCTGTCTGCTTTTTTGATCGACAAAGGTCAGTTTAAAAGATTTTCATCAGATTTTGAGAGGCGCCGAGCCGACCGCTCCTCAGGTGGCGCGTGGAGCGTGGAGTGCTGCTGCTGCTGCAGGTCACGTCACATGCAGAAATGTCAGGTGGGAGAGATGAGGAAGGCTGCCCGGAGCTGGAGGATGCTCCAGTGTCGTATATGTCTGGTGTGTGGGAACATTTGGGATTTCATGTTATCTATGATGACAGCGGAAATAAAACAATAGATAGAACTGCCACTGTGTGCATGTATTGTGCAACATGCATTCAATATGTTAATTTAAGCTATATATCATACGCTGAAGTATATTTCTGGAGTGTTAAAGATTACAAGAACAAGTACAGAACCGAAAACCGTGACCCTAAAACCGTGATACGAACCGACCCGTGGATTTTGTGAACCCGTACCACCCCTATAAAACAGCTATTACTTTTACTGCTATTACTTCCATGCACATTTCAACGAACAGACGACGCAATGAACAGCGAGTTCCAATCATCCCACGACTACAGTCTGCACACTTCAAAATGCCTTCTTTCATCCACCAGTCACTGTCCCAATCACAAGTGGCAGCATTCAATTAATTCCTATTAATTCTGACAGTAAAGGTCTGCAAAAACAGTTTCAAACAAAGGGAGGTCTTGTTCAAATGTACGTTAGTATTGTGTTGTTCTCACAATGTCTTTAACAAGCACATAGAAACCTCCAAGAACATCGGCTGAACTCAGCACATACAACACAACACTTTGCTTACTGATGCAGACATTTGGATTAAAACTCCAAGTGGACACATGAACATATTTATAGAAGACTAAAAGCAGTTTCATGCTTCTTGCGTTCAGAGCGGTCGGCGCGGTGAGGACAGCGATATGACGCAAACGTGGCCTGGGCGACTGTACCTGCAAGATTTTGTAACAATGCGGACGCGTGCGCATAGCCATAGAACGTGTTGCAATGACTGGCTGCAGGAGAGAAGAAGTCCGTTCTTTGAGCCGCTCTGACCGCAATCAGCATGAAAGACCAGACGGTTCACGGCGACCACGTGCGCTGTCCGCAGCGCCCCGACCGTGCGCCGAACGCAAGATGCATGAAACAGCTTTAAGGCTACATACGTTTTGGTTTTTAAGCGGAGTTTTGAGTCATAAGTGATCTCCGTGCACACAAGTGTTTTTAGATCCAGTAGAAGAACTAATCTCTGTTTCAACTAACCGTCCGAAACCGCTTATCTCATCAACATTCTGGTATACTGGGCATAAACAGGAGGCAGCTAGGAGACTCCGCCCGTTGCTGGTAGTGGCCATGGTAACGTTAGTAGCTTTAGTCTCAGAGAACGAGACGTCATGACCCAATCAGGCGAAGAAACGTTGGCGTCAGTGTCGGCGTTGCCAAAGGTCTCCGTTTGCGTCCGTTGAGACTGCAACACAACCCCGCAGATTCCAAACCAAAACGGGTCAGAAGTGTTTCCAAATGTCTCCAGTTTAGGGGCTCAGAAACACCAGAGCAGGGGGAATGAGAGGGGGAAACACCAGAGCAGGGGGAATGAGAGGGGGGAACGCCAGAGCAGGGGGAATGAGAGGGGGGAACGCTCAGAACATGGGGGAATGAGAGGGAGAACGCCAGAGCAGGGGGAATGAGAGGGGGAAACACCAGAGCAGGGGGGAATGAGAGGGGGAAACACCAGAGCAGGGGGAATGAGAGGGGGAAACACCAGAGCAGGGGGGAATGAGAGGGGGAAACGCCAGAGCAGGGGGAGTGAGAGGGGGAAACGCCAGAGCAGGGGGAATGAGAGGGGGGAACGCCAGAGCATAGGGAATGAGAGGGGGAGACACCAGAGCAGGGGGAATGAGAGGGGGAAACACCAGAGCAGGGGGAATGAGAGGGGGAAACACCAGAGCAGGGGGAATGAGAGGGGGAAACACCAGAGCAGGGGGAATGAGAGGGAGAAACACCAGAGCAGGGGGAATGAGAGGGGGAAACACCAGAGCAGGGGGAATGAGAGGGGGAAACACCAGAGCAGGGGGAATGAGAGGGGGAAACACCAGAGCAGGGGGAATGAGAGGGGGAAACGCCAAAGCAGGGGGAATGAGAGGGGGAAACACCAGAGCAGGGGGAATGAGAGGGGGAAACACCAGAGCAGGGGGAATGAGAGGGGGAAACACCAGAGCAGGGGGAATGAGAGGGGGAAACACCAGAGCAGGGGGAATGCGAAGTGTGAACGCAGCAAAAGATAACTGGTTTTTAAACCAAAACGTAGCAATGTAAATGTAGACTGCTAATGACGAATTACAGCTAGTGTTATGTTACAGCTGACTCCGTTATCCAGAATAACTTAGTGTGATCCAAGATCACCAACCACACACCAGAATCCCACGACGACGACTGAAACCATAAACCAAGCCGACACTTTTCTTTTAAGTTCTTGCAAAAGCTAAAAAACCTGAGGCTTCATCATTTGCCTGACCAAGCTGGACCAGGTTCTGTAAACCTGTAATTGCATAAAGCGAAAACCTTGTATGTGTGAAAACCTTTTCAGGAAATGAAAAAAAAAGGCTCATTTGAAAACATGATATTGAGCTCATTTGAAAAGAAGGTTTCGCTTCAACAATGGAGATTGTCGGTGGAGTGCTGAACTCAAAATCCAATAGATATGTTCCAAAAAGTGAAGAGAAGGTAACACATCTCAAGTTCCAAAGTTAAGGAGAACAAAGTACTCTCATTTCACTTATTTAATTAGGCTCACATCACAATAAATGAACGCTGACGGGTTTCTGCGTTTCGGCGGCGTTCATTTATTGTGATGTGAGCCTAATTAAATAAGTGAAATGAGAGTTCTTTGTCCTCCTTAACACGTGCTACCTTCTCTTCACTTTCTGGATTATATTGAGCTATTTTCCTCCCAAAAAGTCAGATCAAAAAATGCCTAAAGACGTTTCGTAAAGTTTGTAAAACCCACAGGCAGACGCATAGGCGTAATTTACAGGGGGGGTGTGGAGGTTACAACCCCCCAAATAATCCAAACTGGCCAGTGCCACCCACCCCAAAAACCTATTATAATTACCTTTACATAGATGAAGACATTTGCACCATAACTTGATGCATTAAAGGCACAAATTGTTGCAGAGAAATTCACCAAAATGCAGAAAATGTATTGTTTGATGTTCAAAAAAGCGGAGATCTCAACACCCCCCAAATGTTGAACCCAAAGTTACGCCCTTGGACAGACGTATAGGGTGAGCGTTGAATAACACAGATTTTATGAAAACACAAATTTATGATGCCGACATTTGGACATGCGAGGTGTCTGCCCGACAGCGACGATATGCAGGTTCGACAGAAACAGATTGGGAAACGGAGCAGCTCTTACCTCGATGAGGAAGTCGCCGGTCCGGAGCCCCGCCTGCCATGCCACTCCTCCCTCGTCCACAGACTCCAGGTACTGCAGGGCGGGGAAGGCCGGCGTGGGGGTGAACTCCTCGATGGGCGTATCCGCTGCACAGTGAGGGAGGACAGAGGCGGAAAAGGGTTATAGAGAAGGCAAAGAATACCTACTGTACAAGACACTGGAGGTGGGAATCAACAGAGGCCCCACGATACCATATTATCACGAAACTTATGTCAAGATTAGCGCTGGGTTCTTTCGTTTCAGTGATCCGAAATCAATTCGAAAAAAATCCAGAATGGATCTCTGTCTGTATCATATGAATGGGTTTGGAGTACAAACTCCTTTGTTCCATATGCAATAACTCGGCTCAACTTGCACACGTAATGTAGAATTTTTTAGAGATTGCTCGGTCACACTTTACTTGAAGGTATCTACATAAGAGTGACATGACGCTGTCATGAACGTGTCATAAACATTATAAACAAGTCATAAACGTTCATGCCATAACGCTTCTTTTAGTGTCATTTGGTTTTTGTGATGACAAGTTATGGTTAGAGTTAGAGTTATGGTTAGGGTTCATGTGTTCATGACACTGTCATGTCACTCTTATGTAGATACCTTCAAGTAAAGTGTTACCGATTGCTCCTGTGGTGTCAAATTCTTTTGTATAAATTACGTACAGGAAACATTTTTGTACTTCATGTCTTTGTATTGTTGTCTTGTTTATTGATATGGTATTTGTTTGAATGTGTTTTGCAGACCACAATTCCCATTTGGGATAATAAAGTGACTGAACTGAACCGAACAAGAAGAGTGGTTCCCAAAACTTTTCTGCATGGCGCACCTTTTATGGATAAAACATATTTTCAAGCCCACCCCCCTTGCTAGTATTGGAACGTAGCGGAGACATACAGACAGGACACACAGTGCGCCGAAAGCAGCTGTTTTTCCACGAAGAGACGAGAGAGAAAGAAAGAGATGCGCCCAAATTAGCCGTTTCTCTGCGAAGGGATGACTGGCAGTTGAATCAGCCTCTTTAGATCGAATGGTAGTCACCACTACGTATTTTCTTGTCTTTGTTTTGGCAGTTGTGAATGTGGTGTAGATTCTTTGTCTGCTTTACGTTCACCTGTCAGTCCTTTCACTAACTTGTCCAGACTCTACAAGCAGTGCAGCGGAACCATGCATCATTTATTTATATTTAGCCTTGCCAAGCCCCCCTTGTTATAACTCTGGGCCCCACCCCCCAGTTTGGGAACCACAAGTCCCGCATTGCCAGACGTTCCTCCACAGCGCTGCAGAGGAGGGTCTGGCTAGTCCACACAGCATTCTGGGATGGGAGAAAAACGTGCTCTGGTTTATTGGCATTTCTTTAAACCAATCCCAATCGTCTTGGGCGGCGCTAAGCGCCGGACGGAGCCACGGTGCCGCTGCAAGTTATTGTGAAATTATGTGAAAATCCCAAATAAACATTGTTATTGAATTGAATCGGAAATCGAATCGGGAGCTTGTGAATCGGAATCCAATTGAATCAGGAAACCAGTGGCCTTTCACCCACGAAATGCGTGTTCCTGAGAGTGTTTTGGTGCCTAATCTTAACTTTCGTCGTGGTAAAACGCTCGTGTTTTGTGGACTTTAACAGTTGAAACGACCGGCAGCTCGCGGTGCTTTGTACCCAGCTCAAAGTCATCTATTTTCGTGTAACTGACCCACCAACTACTGCTGAGACAACGAAGGTCTGTAGCCGGCGTCACGAAGCTCCGTAGCGGCTTAAACAACAACTAGCAACTGCCGCTCGGCGTCATGGAGCTCCTAGCCAGCCGGCGTCACGTGACCAGCCGGCGGTCTCCTAATTTCGTAGGATAACATACGCCTATGGTGTGCATACATTTTCGTACGACATCATACGGACCCGTTCATGAGAACGCGTTGTGCATGGACGTAGGAAAATGAAGACCTGTTTAAAATTATTTAAGACCTAGAACCATCACTTGGGCGAATATAAGACTTTATACGGCCTAACATTTTGATTTGTTAATCCTTTATTTCAGAGTAACAGTGGATAGACAGGAAAGGTGGGAGAGAGATGGGGGATGACACGCAGCAAAGGGCCGCAGGTCAGACTCGAACCCGGGCAGCTGCAAGGACTCAGCTTACATGGGGCGCACGCTCTACTGGGTGACCTAGAGGTCGGCCCGAAATTGGCAAGGTGTTTTTTTACTCCCCTTGATATCGCGATGACGATAAATACAAACAATATATCGTGCCGCCCTAGTCTTAAGTTTTCAACAACAGTTAACCATCCAGGCTGTACTGAACAATCGCTCTTTTACTCCCCCACACATGGTTTCAACCCAGCCTCCCTCTCTTGCTCTGGGGAAGGTTAGAAAATATTGCGGCTGGGAGAAACCAGTGGTGACAAGTGACACTTCCTATAACTCATCCTCCTACTGGAAGACAGTCCGCGAGCAAGTACGAAGCTTTTTCGTGGGGGTATTTACATTATGATGACTACGTTTCTTTAGGTGTCTGCCTGCGTGTGTGTCACAGAGATGTAGACGGAGAAGGGGGAGAGAGAGAGAGAGAGATGGAAGGACGGAGAGGGACGAAACGGCGGAAAAACAGAGAGCAAAAAGAGGATGTAAGCTCATGTGACAGCCCGAGCATCAGTGCATGTTTGTGTGTTCACCCCCGTGCGGGATAAGCTCGGCTGGGTCAGTCCCCCGGGGTGATAGCAGAGTGTGTCAGAATGACTAGAACATTCCTCTTGTTTTTCAAGGCAAATCCCTTTTTCCTCCCTCTCTCTCTCCGTCTCCACCACCCCTTCTTTCTCTCTCTGCATGTCTTAAAAAAACGGAACATAAAAATACCCAAATTTACTTCTCGACAGTAACCACAGCGTAGGCCAATCCGACAGCACTGCACGGTTGTGGAACGTAACGTGGATTATGACATGGCGAGACTCGTCACAGAAACCGACGCAGCAGCTCAAACTGGCTATTTTTAGAGCCAATCTCACGGCCTGGTGAAATATATCAAACTGCCTGGATATCACAACAACTCAGGATGAAGGTGGGCGTTACAAGGCAGGTATACACGCCAAACATAATCCGAAAGAAAAGGACCTCTTCGGGATTAACTAGTGATGTCATATTACAGATGTTTATGTCAGCCCTGAAAGGCGGGTAAAACGATTTACAAAACACATTAATATAAAAATGTGGGCAAGTTTGGGTGGGTTCACAGTCAGCTGCATCCTCGACAACAACACATGCCATCACAACTACACTCTGTGTGTGTGTGTGTGTGTGTGTGCGTGTGTGTGTGTGTGTGTGTGTGTGTGTGTGTGTGTGTGTGTGTGTGTGTGTGTTGACTTAGAGTTTGTGCACAGGGCTCCAGGGAAGGTCACAATAAAGTTGCTTTCAAATGTATTTTTTATAACTTATTTGCATGTTTTTGCATGCTCTTGTTGGAAGGGTGGGAGTGTGTGTGTGTGTGTGTGTGTGTGTGTGTGTGTGTGTGGGGGTGGGGCTACAGAATCACTTCATGTATTCTCTCACACACAGGCTAATAAACCTCCAAGACTGATTCTAAGATGAGCCAAACTGCACACAAAAAATTGCACCAGAGCACATTTTGCAAGTATGTGGAATCTTGGATGGTGTTGTGTTACAAGAGTTTAATGTTTATTTTGGGAGACTGACAGAAAGAAACACATACTAAAAAGCACACAAAAAAGTCAGTAAATTGTTCCTACCTTTTGCCCCTCGCAGGACGAAGCCAAATCCCTCATTCTCCTTTTTCTGGAGCACCACCGTCTTCTCGTCCACCACGCAGTCACTGTTGAGGAGATGCCGAGCAGAGCGACCGTTAGCACAGCCCATCATCCGCAGCATGGCCACGGACGCCCTGCCCGAGTGGAGGTTCATGCTGCTGGAGGAGAGCTAGTCCGGCCAGGGCAGGGCAGGGCAACCCCGACCCCACCCCACCACAACCGCTGCCTCCCCCTCCGCCTCCTCCTCCGCCTCCTCCTCCTCCTCTGGCCGGCCTCTATCTCTATCAAACGGTATGACAGCGGCCCCGACAGCCCGGCGACAGCATCTCCAAACGAGAGACGACCCAAAAAAAAGAAAAAGAAAAAAAAGGGAGACAACGACGAAAGAGAAGCGCCTCCCTCCCCTTCCCTGCAACTCCCTTCCCGCCGCCGACGCAGCTGCAGCCGCGGCCGCCTCTCCTGCGCGGAAACGCGGGGTCGGCAGCGCGGTTACCCCCGCGGAGGTTCCGGGCGGCGGTGTGGGAGTGCTGCGCCGTCGAGGAGAAGCGACATCAGGCTGATGGCGATAGCCGCTGATGGCGATAGCCGCTGATGGCTCATGATGAGGCGGGGAGGAAGGCTGAAGCTCGCCGCCGGGGTGGTGGGGTGGAGGGTGGAGAGAGAGAGAGAGAGAGAGAGAGAGAGAGAGAGAGAGAGAGAGAGAGAGAGAGAGCAGCAGAGTATCGGTGTGAATAGACGTCTAGGTGTGCTGTGTGTGCTCTGCAATGTGCAATCACAGCTACAGAACCGACTGGCTGGTAGGGTGGGTGTGTGTGTGTGTGTGTGTGTGTGTGTGTGTGTGTGTGTGTGTGGAAAAGGGTGATGGCGGGGTGTCACCTTGTCATGGTATTTGTCCAATTTACAGACTTTTTTGATTAGTTAACTGATTGATTGATTACCCCGCTGATGTTTGAGTGTTGTAGCTGTCTGTCCTCTGCCAGTTAAATTCACTGACATGTCTGCTAACTAGAAATTGCATGTCTGAATTTGATTTTGGGCTACAGGGGCAAACATTTTGGTAATCAAATAACCAAAAACCAGCTGATGCACAATGAATGTGGGGTCAACTCGGGGCAGTTGTCAGCTTTGCCTGCCTAAACAAATGTTTAGAGGTAGCGAATAGCCTAACTGATTGATACTCTGCTGAAATCCTCCATGTTTCTTTCCCCATTAAACATCAGGAGTGTCAGCTGTGCAGTCAGCCTGCAACTGCAGCTAGAAATGCATATGACATTACGTCCCATTTCCTCCTTTTAAGGGGAGACACTACAGGCAAAAACATAATTTTGCAATTTTGAGGTTTTGGACTATTTTGCTTCCATAACATGTCTCCTTTCAGACTAGTGGGAGAGAAAAAAAAATCCAACGTACACATTTAGGTGTTTATGTAACTTGTCAGATTTTTTACCGGTAGATCACAGACAGTGAAAGTTAATGGCATTTTATATGAGTCACTTTGCTCCTCTACTGGCTCCCCCCAGGGCTGTGTCCTCTCACACTTACTTTTTTATTCTGTACACAAGCCCTAAATTCAGTTTTTTCAAGCCAAGTATCGCTAAACTTGCACTTCCTCATAGCTGAAGAATAAAATCCGTTTTATGTCTGTGGTACAATCCGAAAGAGACTCGCACCAATAACACGGAAGCTGATTGGCTGCGATAAAAGTGTGTTGTTGTAATACAGCGAAATTATATTTGGAGTAGCGAAAAAAAGAACTACAAGAATAACAAAATAAAAATAAAAGACCATTAGAGGTAGCGTTGCATGGACGTAGGAAAATTAAGACCTGTTTAAAAAATGTAAAGACCTAGAACACAATACTTCAGTTAATTTAAAGTGCTCATATTATGCTCATTTTCAGGTTCATAATTGTATTTAGAGGTTATATCAGAATAGGTTTACATGGTTTAATTTTCAAAAAACACCATATTTTGTTGTACTGCACATTGCTGCAGCTCCTCTTTTCACCCTGTGTGTTGAGCTCTCTGTTTTAGCTACAGAGTGAGACATCTCACTTCTTTTCCATCTTTGTTGGGAGTCGCACATGCTCAGTAGCTAGGTAAGGACTACTAGCCAGTCAGAAGCAGAGTATGAGGGCGTGCCCTGACAGTACCTAGGTAAGGACTACTAGCCAGTCAGGAGCAGAGTATGAGGGCGTGCCCTGACAGTACCTAGGTAAGGACTACTAGCCAGTCAGAAGCAGAGTATGAGGGCGTGCCCTGACAGTACCCTAGGTAAGGACTACTAGCCAGTCAGAAGCAGAGTATGAGGGCGTGCCCTGACAGTACCTAGGTAAGGACTACTAGCCAGTCAGGAGCAGAGTATGAGGGCGTGCCCTGACAGTACCTAGGTAAGGACTACTAGCCAGTCAGAAGCAGAGTATGAGGGCGTGCCATGCTAGCAGCTAGGCGAGCATTATAACCTGTGTTCCAAAGTGACCACGTTTGTCTCTGAAGTAAAGGCTGGACTACAATAGAGCTGTTTGGAGCAGTTTGTGAACAGTGTTTTCTGTTGGAGATGGTAAGTCCCTTTGGGGTGGACTTTGGGCTTTTTCACTTTGTAAACCTATAACATGAACAAAAAAGATATATAACACAGTAAAGGTAAGGGAAAAAGCCAAAAAGCATAATATTAGCTCTTTAAAGGTGCCCTGCCACATGTATTTCATCACTTTGTGGTAATGTCTGAAGTTCTACCAAGGACTCTGTAACACTAAATGCCTTGGTTACCTTGTTTCAAGCCATTCTAGCGTGGTATAGAAAGCCTGCAGGAAGGCTCAGCTCAATTTTGCCAATTCTCATTAATATTCAACGAGCTAAGCTGCTTGACTCTGATTGGCTAACAGCTAGCCAATGAGAGCCTGGCTATCAGCATCCTTTACCCAGCACAACTGGACGAGCTCATGAATAGTAATGAGCTGAGTCAACACCACGTCAGACTGACCAGCTTTTGGAATTGGCCTGATTTCTCCACTTATTTCTTTTCAGTGGCTAGAGCTGACAGAGGAGGTAGCAGTTCATTTTCACATTCACCACATAACACAAACACATATGGACCTAACATATTAAAAAAAAATACAAATAAAAACGGTTTTGTGTGGCAGGGCACCTTTTAAGACTTTTTAAGGCATTAAACATTTAGATTTGTAAATTTTAGACTTAGATATGATTATTGATTTTAGAAAGCATGCTCCCACCCATGACCCTACAATAATCAATGGCCAGCTTGTGGAGTGTAAGTTATTGACTGAAATTAAACTTTAGTGAGAATTGCGAGGCAGTCTGCAAAAGGGTAGCGTTTGTCTTGCCATAGAAAATTGTCCCATTTCTACATTGATGTAACCATGTTGACCCTTTTCTATTGAGCCTTTATTGAATCTGTGTTGTCTTTTTCCCTTGTGTCTTGGTTCGGGAGCCTGTCCCTGCAGGACAAAAACTCACTCAACCGAATCATAAAGTGGGCTAGTAGTAGGCAGATTGGTGAGTCTCAACTCAACATGTCAGTGGTTGACTCCACACAGCTAGGCCAACGCAATTTCTTTGGATTGTTCCCATCCTTAAATGGTGAGTTCCAGCTTTTCCGCTCTGGCCGCCATAAAATTGGAACGAGCGGTGCACCTCATCTAAAGCTCATCTATTCAAGCTCTTCAGGCTCTTGACGGAAAGTATTTTACCCCATGTACCTGTAGTGTCTTCAAAATGTCACAATTTCACAATCCATATCTTTAAAGGTTTTGTTCTCAGACTCTGAGCCAGAAATCTCTACTTCAGCAGCACTTACACACACCACTTTTATTCCTATCTGAAGCTTTTCACACAGGGCTTTGTTCACATAACATTAACAGACTGATTTATACAACATTGTATTCCTAAAAACATGGAAAAAATGAATTTCTTTATGGCTATCGGCAGTATTTTCTGATTTATGGAGTGATAAAAAGAGATATCCGAAATCCCCTCTGTAATAACCTTTGACTCTAATATGTCGACAAAATGAAACAAGAATTTTGAACCTGGCTTGATCCAATGTTCACATTTCTGTTCCGGAAATGTTTGCAAATTAGCACATATTTAAAGCTATAGTGCGTTGATACCGGACTATCCGACCAAACACCCCAGGGTTCATTTTAAACAGACCAAACAAGGTAGGTGTGAAAGCAACCTAAGTGGCCACCAGCCTTAGGTTAACAGGCTCCAGGCCCCCCCCACCCGGCTCCCTCCTAAGCCCCAGTAATAGGCTCCAAGCCTGGGAGTTGAGCTCACACTGCTGTTGTTGCTGCTGCTGCTGCAGTTGTGTATATGAGGAATCCTCCATATGGTGAAGCTCTACTACGAGAGAAAGATTACTCCAAAATGAAAGGGAACCTCTTAAAGTTTGACTCAGCAATAAGATGTCTAATCTGACATCTTCGCCTTGGCTCAGAATATGTTAACCAGGGACATAGGTTTTCACCCGCCGATCTTCGTTTTCCGGAATACACATAAAATGGTACGTTCCATCTCTCATTTCCTGCAGTAATCATGGCCGGGCCATCGTGTGGTAAGACTGATCAGAGTCGTGAAGCAGAGCTGAGAAGAGGAGAGGTGCGACTTAAAGGCCGAATTTGCTCCTCCAGCCTGAGGTGTTGGCTGTAAGGGTGCATCATTCAGTTTATATTAGGTGCAAAGATTACACTGAATAGACACGTGGGATGAGAGAGAGAGAAAAAGACAGAGAGAGGGGAGAATAAAGGAGAGAGAGAGAGGTGCGACAGCCATCCTAGCAACAGTTCCCTTAGCAACGCAATCTGTCTAGAGAGGAAGAAGGCCCGCACTGCTGATACACTGAAGGTTATCTCCCAGCATTCCCTTACAAACACACTCACACATGCGCACACACACACACACACGTACACACACCCTCTGGCCCAAAGTGGGCAGCCACTGGTAATCACACCTTGATCTCCCAAATCTGACATGGTGGCAGCTTCAATAGGTCAGCGTGCCGCAGCGTGCACAAATGGGCCTGACAGTTTATCGAAGGTGTCATCTTGTTCAACAAGTGATGAGAGGGGAGGGGGACAACAGGCTGAGGCTGCTTTGTCAAAACAAAGCGGAGCGTGCGCGATGTGGGACATGCTGTTCGACAGGCTGTATGGGATGAAGTGCAAGCTCACCCCAGGGAGCACGCTGCCTCAATCTGGGCTCCACCGTGGGAAGCCGCAATGTATTTATAGACTCGAGGAGAGGTTTCTGTATGCAATGCAATGCAATGGTCGATTGTTTGTCAGACATTCCAAGCTGCGCTCACCCCCAACTTGTCAAAAACTGGCGCTTGGTCAGTGGCCCTCAAGGTCAGATACCGACGCACAGGGCATCCTTTGGTGTCTGTATGGAATGCATCGGGCAGAGCAGCAGCTCGACAGCGGTGCGGTAAGATAACATAGTATAAAGAGCGACAATGGTATGGAGTACTAGGCCCATTGTTGTGGATGGGTCAAACAACGTACCTTGAGGTACGCACAGCCCTTTCAGGTGAACTTGCATACCCCTTAATCAATTCCCAATGTATGTTCCAAATGTAACAATGTTCATTATCTAAAAGTGGATATTGTTAATCATTTCATAAACTGGGGGGTAATTTAAGGTTGGTTTGATCAGCAATCATTCTACTACTAGGTTTCTAGGCTACTACTTGGAGTGAAGCTGAATGTTTCAACCTATTTATCCATTACTTAGCTAACTATTTCAACAGTTAGCTAACTATTTAAAAAGTTGGCTAACTATTTCAACCGTTGGCTAACTATTTTAACCTTTAATTAACTAATTCAGTTTTTAGCTATTTAAACCGTTTCTTCATTACCTTTAGCTAATAATGCGAACTGTTTAGTCATCACTTTTAGCTAGTTATTTTTGCCATTTATTCATTACTTTTAGCTAATCTTCTGTGCTGGCTTGCTAACGTTGCATAACTGCAACATGTGGCGTTCCTGTGTTACAGTTGACTTAATGTTGATATGTGGATATAGTCATCCAATCAAATCATATTTTCTATTTTTTAAATTAGTTGAGCTACTCTACAATCTTTCCACGTACCCCCTGGCAACTGCAAAAGAACCACATGGGGTACAAGTACCCCTGTTTTGGAAACACTGACTTAAACATACATTTTCAACCCCATACACGATCTTTTCATAACCCTAACTAAGTGGTTTTACCCTGCCTGTTGAAAAATGATGCCAAGGTGTCCTGACCAAGTGTCAGTATTTGACGAATTGGAAGTGAGAATATGTTGGACATTCATCTCCTGCTGTGGTTAGACAATCACCAAGCTCTTATGCTGCATGACTGATGGCTGGTGGAGTAAATGATGCATGATAAATCAGTCATTGTGGGCTTCTAACCTCTCAATGGCATGCTTTGAATGCAACAGAGTACTCTCAGTCACCGGCTCCTTCCTCCGCCTGCTTTCATTTGTACCGTGTGACTCTACAAAGAGTCCTCGGGCACCAGCATCATCAGCATTTTATCTTAGACAGCAGAGAGCTGATGCATCATGTACGAAAATCCACATCTGGCTTTCTTCCCTCTCCATCTCAGCCCGCTGCAGCCTCAGTCAGCAAGGAGGGATTGTCTGTCCACAAGTCAGATTTGAAGAGTAATGCAAAAGAAGAGAGCTCTTGAACACCATCTCAGTGCAAAAACTTTGAATTGTCAAGTCAAGGTTTTAGTCTTACATCATCAGGTCATGCAGCGTTGAAGAGTCAGCAACAAACACATTGTAACATTTTACAGCAACATATTGCCACCATGAAAACAAACTGCTCTATTTCTTTTGTATTAAAGGGTAACCAGTATTTTTCACACCTGGACCCTATTTTCCCATGTTTTTTGTGTCTAAGTAACTGATGGGAACAACAATCTTTGAAATTGGTCCAGTATTAAGCACGACTGCTGCAGTCTGCAGCGGCTAAACAAGCTGCAATGTAACATTAATGGGCAATGGCGCACCTTCAATTTAGGTCCACTAAAAGTGATGTTTTTGCCACTGGTTCAGATTATTATTCTAAGTGTCTGACAACATTATGGAAAGGATCCCTACACAGATAGACCGTTTTGTTAAAGAGTAAGATCTTTTTTGTTTAACAGGAAACATCCCTGAAATCGCTATCGCCAAACCCACCAGTATTTACATTGTACAGTGAAACTATTAATACACAATGTATTGTATTATAACAGCCAGTTGTGTAGCGAGAATGGTACATAGCTCTGACTACTGTAAAAGTCAAGTTGTGTGAACTTAGCTTTAGGGAGCAAAAAATGTAAATGGTCAAAATCCAGGTTAAAGTTTCATTTCCAGCTGAGATTTCCCATGGATCTCTAAATTCACATGGGCCTTTAGTCTAATACACCCCAATTCACATTTGGCCAACCAGCCTCCATCACTGCACTGGGGTAGGAATGGATGGTAGGGTTCACCTTGACCCATATTGGACACTTACTGGGAGAAAAACAACCTTCCAGCATGTTCAGAGTCCTGCCAGAAGAAATCCAGGAGAGTAATGAAATGTCACACTGTCCTTCGTAGTCTTATTACCACACATACCGGTATTTTCATATATTATATATTATATGGGCCTGACATTTTCTCTTGCAGTGTACAGAGAGCAGAGTAGTAATTTAATAGTGTCCCCTACAGTTGTTTACTGTAAATCTTCTCCCCCCCCCCTGTTTGGTAGATTTATATGGAAGAGGATTAGGACCACATGTGAAAAATTTATTTGAGTTCTGAGTTTAAAGTCAGAATTATGAGAGAAAAGTCAGAATTCAGGCTACATTTACATTGCTATGTTTTGGTTAAAAAACAAATATCTTTTGCTACGTTCACACCTCTCATTCCCCCTGCTCTGGTGTTTCTCCCTCTCATTCCCCCTGCTCTGGCGTTTCCCCCTCTCATTCCCCCTGCTCTGGCGTTTCCCCCCTCTCATTCCCCCTGCTCTGGCGTTTCCCCCTCTCATTCCTCCTGCTCTGGCGTTTCCCCCTCTCATTCCCCCTGCTCTGGTGTTTCCCCCTCTCATTCCCCCTGCTCTGGTGTTTCCCCCTCTCATTCCCCCTGCTCTGGTGTTTCCCCCTCTCATTCCCCCTGCTCTGGTGTTTCCCCCTCTCATTCCCCCTGCTCTGGCGTTTCCCCCTCTCATTCCCCCTGCTCTGGGGTTTCAGAGCCCCTAAACCGGAGACATTTGGAAACACTTCCGACCCGTTTTGGTTTGGAATCTGCGGGGTTGTGTTGCAGTCTCAACGGACGCAAACGGAGACCTTTGGCACCACTGACGCCGACGTTTCTCCGCCCGATTGGGTCATGACGTCTTGTTCTCTGAGACTAAGCTACTAACGTTACCATGGCCACTACCAGCAACGGGCGGAGTATACTCCTGTTTACCCCGGCACGTGTATGCAGTCATGGCTGCAACACGTCAGTTGCAGCCATAACAACAAGTCAGTGGGGGAAGTATTCTGATCATTTACCATTTCACCTAAATAAAATAACCAAAATGTAGGCCCGCCCTACTCTGCTCCTCACCTAGCTACTGCTCATGTGCGATAGAAGTGCGACAGAGAGCTCTAGACACAGGGTGAGAAGAGGAGATGCAGCAATGTGCAGTACGACTAAAATATGGTGTTTTTGAAAATCAAACCATGTAAACCTATTCTGGTACAACCTCTAAATACAATTATGAACCTGAAAATGAGAATAATATGAGCTATTTAAGAAAACTGTAGTCCTATAAGTGCAATTCCTGCTCTGCAAACGGCTGCATGCCTGATGATGCTGAGCAGGAGACTATGGTGTGAACAGCCCAGAGCTCATTCATATTCCTGTTGCTGCAAGGACATTCAGCTCACCTGTGTGGGATTGATTCTTGTAAATCGGATTTGTTCACAATGGAGAATATACAAGCGCAATGTATCTCACACACACACACAAACACACACAGAGTGTCAGATAGTTGTGATAGCATGTGTTGTTGTCGATGCAGCTGACTCTAAACCCACAGATACACACACACACACACACACACACACACACACACACACACACACACACACACACACACACACACACACACACACACACACACACACACACACACACACACACACACACACACACACACACACACACACACACACACACACACACACACACACACACACACACACACACACACACACACACACACATACACACACACACACACACACACACACACAGACACATCCATCTTTGTTTCTGATGAAGCTTGTATTGAAGTGGATGTGACAGAAGATTCAAGCAGAATATCTCAAGAGCAGAAGACAGTGAAGGTACCATTAGACAGGACTTTTCACTTAGCTGAAAGCACAGGATTGTATCTTATAGGGTAATTTCTGTATTTTTCAACCTGGACCCTATTTTCCCATGCATTGGTGTCTAAGTGACTGATGTGAACAAGAATCTTTGGTCAATTTCCATCCACTAAAACTTCTGTTTTAGTGTCTGACAGCATTATGGGAAGGATCCCTACAGAGATAGAACTTTATGTTAAAGAGTAAAATCCTTTTTGATGAACCAGAAACAGCCCCAAAATCGCTAACCCCAAACTCACCAGACTCCATGTAAATAAACAATACTTTTAGCGTGTATGAAGCCAGCATATTTCTACATGTAAATGGGTGAATTACGGGTTTATTTCAACCAAACCAGAGTGGTGATTGTTGGAACAGTGGAAAGATGAACCTTTGAGGCTTGTGAGTTTTATTTTTTCTATGTAGACTTTGAATGAACTGTGTTATACAATGATAAAATTACTGTTTATTTAAATGGGAGTCTGGTGGAGTTTGGTGATGGTGATTTCGGGGCTGTTTCATGTTAAACAAAAAGGATCTTACTCTTTAACTAAAAGGTCTATCTCTGTAGGGATCCTTTCATAATGTTGTCAGACTCTTAGAATAATAATCTGAGCCTGTCAGCGGCAAACAGCACTTTAGTGGATGTAAATTGAAGGTGCACAATTGCCCATTAACGTTACATTGCAGCTTGTATCTCGCTTAATAATGGGCCAGTTTCGAAGATTGTTTTTCCCATCAGTCACTTAGACACAAAAAAATGGGAAAATAGGGTCCAGGTTAAAAAAAAACGAAGTTACCCTTTTACCTCTTTTCCTACTACGGCTTTCCCTTTTTTTCACTCAAGAACAAAGGAAAGGTTTCCACCCAAAGCTGACTGACGAGTAAAAACCAAACAGCTCGATATGTAAAGCCAAATAGTAGATTAGTATGTCGATTTCATATTAGGACTATAAACAACCTCCTGATATTAATAGAAAATCCTTTAATGAAGCAAAATCGTTAAAGAATGCTGTCTTGAATTTATGATATTTGTGTGATTTATGTACCCTGGAAATCCAGAGTTCTCGCGAGAGCACAATTTGAATTTGCTCAGCGAGTCACTCTGGCATTGAGTATTGATGCTCATTAACTATGCCCTTGTAGCCGAGCTGCACCAATCACATCGGTGTATCTGATAGAGGCGAGCTAAACAGATGACGCAATGTGACATCATGATTTTGCGTAAACATAGCTCAAAATGCGTACAGATAACACGCCACTTGGCTTTAGGAAAGTGGCATTTTATCTGTACGCATTTTGAGCTATCCGCGTGTATGTCTACGCTGTATAGCGTAAACATACACGCCACTTTCTAAAGCCACATGACGTGTTATCGCGAGGCTACGTGTTATCGCGAGGCTACGGTTGGTTTTAACCGGTTGGGTTTAGGAAAAGAAAAACGTGGTAAGGAAACATCACACGCGGGACGCAATCCCGGTCTCCTGGGTGAAAGTCCTGTGTTTGACCAATCCTCCACCCCGACCAACCTCCCTATGCAGATTTTCGCCCTTTCATACTACTCGCTACGGCGTCAATTCACACGCAATCGCAAGGTAATGTAAGTCAATGGAAGCCAAACGGCGTTGATAAACACGCTGAAAAGCGAGTGTGCGTCTTCATAACACGCCAATAACGCCATACCAATCATACCTATTATACATACGCCACTTCATGAGAACAGTCTGGATGACGACAGTTTAATCTACCAGTTAGCTCCCCTGGTAGCTAAGCGTCTGGGGCTCTGGATACATCACCCTGTGTATTGTTGTGATTGGTCGTAGTGTTATCCAATTGCGTGCAGTGAGATTTTCAAATGCATGCCCTCGAGTTGGGCCATTTTCATTACTCAATGCCAGATCCTTAATCTTTCGGATTTGGGTCTTGATTTCCAGGCTATGATTTATGTACATGATTTGAAACCAAGCATCTGTGCGAGGCCTTACCTTGAGGCGTCGAAGCTGTCGTAGGAGCCCACCGTGTAGTGTCTGAAGAGCTTCCGTCTGTCAGCGCGGTCTGCTCGGGAATCTGCCAAAACACAGCAGAGGGAGATCAATATTCACATCCCATTTGTAAGCAATAACAGCAGTTTCCAAATCAATCGCTCCGAGGGTAGCCGTCCTGTGGACAGTTAAACTGTTAGCCCTTGACAAACAGCACTTTAAAAATAACGCTGCTGCACATGAGACCGTGCTGCCTCTTCAGGATCCAATACAATAACACCTCTGGACATTTCAACCTTTGTCGTGTTAAACAGTGTCTCTTTAGGAGAATTATTCCTAAAAGAGAAGTCACACCTGTCCTCACACTGTCTCTCTGTACAGTTTGATGAATACATGCAAATACAACCCTTAGAGCTGAAAGCGCTATAACAAAGTCACACTACTTCCGACAGGAAAGAATCCTAATTCTCACAGTCACACAAGAGGACCTCAGGTGAAGCTAGTTTAATTTTACATTGCTACGTTTTGGTTTAAAAACAAATATCTTTTGCTATGTTTCCCCCTCTCATTCCCCCTGCTCTGGCGTTTCCCCCTCTCATTCCCCCTGCTCTGGCGTTTCCCCCTCTCATTCCCCCTGATCTGGCGTTTCCCCCTCTCATTCCCCCTGCTCTGGCGTTTCCCCCTCTCATTCCTCCTGCTCTGGTGTTTCCCCCTCTCATTCCCCCCTGCTCTGGTGTTTCCCTCTCATTCCCCCTGCTCATGCTTCCCCCTCTCATTCCCCCTGATCTGGCGTTTCCCCCTCTCATTCCCCCTGATCTGGCGTTTCCCCCTCTCATTCCCCCTGATCTGGCGTTTCCCCCTCTCATTCCCCCTGCTCTGGTGTTTCCCCCTCTCATTCCCCCTGCTCAGGCGTTTCCCCTCTCATTTCCCCCTGCTCAGGCGTTTCCCCCTCTCATTCCCCCTGCTCTGGCGTTTCCCCCTCTCATTCCCCCTGCTCTGGTGTTTCCCCCTCTCATTCCCCCTGCTCTGGCGTTTCCCCCTCTCATTCCCCCTGCTCTGGTGTTTCCCCCTCTCATTCCTCCTGCTCTGGTGTTTCCCCCTCTCATTCCCCCTGCTCTGGTGTTTCCCCCTCTCATTCCGCCTGTTCTGGTGTTTCCCCCTCTCATTCCCCCTGCTCTGGTGTTTCCCCCTCTCATTCCCCCTGATCTGGTGTTTCCCCCTCTCATTCCTCCTGCTCTGGCGTTCCCCCCTCTCATTCCCCCTGCTCTGGCGTTTCCCCCTCTCATTCCCCCTGCTCTGGTGTTTCTGAGCCCCTAAACTGGAGACATTTGGAAACACTTCTGACCCGTTTTGGTTTGGAATCTGCGGGGTTGTGTTGCAGTCTCAACGGACGCAAACGGCGACCTTTGGCAACGCCGACACTGACGCCAACGTTTCTTCGCCTGATTGGGTCATGACGTCTCGTTCTCTGAGACTAAAGCTACTAACGTTACCATGGAAACTACCAGCAACGGGCGGAGTCTCCTAGCTGCCTCCTGTTTATGCCCAGTATACCAGAATGTTGATGAGATAAGCGGTTTCGGACGGTTAGTTGAAACAGAGATTAGTTCTTCTACTGGATCTAAAAACACTTGTGTGCACGGAGATCACTTATGACTCAAAACTCCGCTTAAAAACCAAAACGTAGTGATGTAAATGTAGCCTTAAAGCTGTTTCATGCATCTTGCGTTCGGCGCGCCGCGGTCGGGGGTGCCACGGTAACGCTGATGTTTCGCCACCTGATTGGGTCATGACGTCTCGTTGTCTGTGACTAAGCTACCAACGTTACCATGGCAACTACTAGCAATGGGAGTATCCTGTTTAACCCGGCATGCACGTTGGCCCAGTGTACGAGAATGTTCATTATACATGCAGTTTGGGTGTGTTAGTTTTAACGGAGATTAGTTCCCCCACGGACCCCCATTTGATAAGATTTTGTCCCAGGGTCCCCCATCTGATAAAATGTTTGCTTTATTACAGAAAGTGTATGAAACCAATGACCAAAATAGTCATTCATTCTGTCATGGTGTTATTTATGGATGGAATTATAGTGAAAATTAATGATTCCCCTTTGTGCTGCCCTCTGAAACCCCCTCAAGGACCCCACTTTGGGAACAACTGGACTAAAGTCAGCCAAAAAAGATCAGATTTGATATAAAAAGTAACTTTTAAGCAGACAGAGTTGACCTCCATAGTGAAGACTGTGGGAGTGGGATTGCAATCATAACAATCATATATATTACATATTTGGATGGATGTATGTGTGTGTGTGTGTGTGTGTGTGTGTGTGTGTGTGTGTGCATGCGTGCGTGTGTGCGTGCTTGCATGACAGAAAGGTGTGCCCGATGTTTGTTGGGTGACCATACAGATGTTTTTTATGTGTGTTTTTAATGTTATCTGTTGATTGTTGGAGCAGGCGATGCAAGAACATTTTTCTGTGTGAACAGACAATAAAGTTGTATCTTATCTTAAGATTCCTCCTGCCTCAGCCCGTCTCTTCTTCTCATCAATTTCTCTCCCTCTCCCTCTCTTTCCTTCCATCCTTCCTTCACATACTCTCTAACACCAGCTGTCAGTCTTTCACAGAAACTCCATCTCCTCTGATCCGGCTTAGAAGTGTCATCTTTGCAGGAACATTTTTCTCTCTCCCCCCCCACTCCCCACCCCCCAGACTCTACAGTCCACATACGTCAGATTGGAGGAGGGACAATGTGGCTGGAAGTAGATGACCGAACGATAGAGATCAAAATGGAGCTTTGTTTTATTTTGACAGAAAAGAAGGCAGGGGATCCAGGTTCCACTCAGCGCAAGATTATTTGTTCTGGGAGATGGATCAGTCCTAAGCGGAATAGATAAGCACATAAGAAGATGGCTTCAAACTAGTATAATGATAGCCAGACAGATTCTTTTAAGAGGATGGAGGAATAGAGATCAACAGTGACCGCCCACAAGTGTTTTTCCATATTCAATGGTTTCATTGACGTTTCAAAAATTGCTTATATATAGAGTTTTACGTCTGGAACCAAGCCAACACAGCTACGAGAGGAATCGTGCCACCATAAAACATTTGATTCGGCGCAAAAAAACATTTTGAAAACAGCAAAAAGGCAAAAGATCCAAGACTGTGTACAGAAACGATCAACGACTTAAATAGATAGATGCTCGCTCTAGCCATTCGCGGTTTCGAGGGTACGGTAAACACTTCCAAATTAACATTGAGTCGGACCAATCAGAAACGTCGCCGTTACGCTTAGGATTGTGGTTATTAGGATTGTACTTATTTCTCCGTAAGATTGCGAATAAAACATGTTTTTCTGAAAACAAGGTTGATTTCATACGGACATCTAGCTTCTACAGAAGCAGGAACTTTCGATTCACAATTTCGTTGCTTGTGGTCAGTCTTCCTGGTGGTTTAAGCCCAGTTCAGACCAAAGATTGGGAATGTGGCAGGGAAAAGTTGCAGCGGTCTGAACTGGCCCGTCTCAGCTCGACTCAAACCAGCTGATGACGAACTGAAATGACAGAGGTTTGGGCCTCATGAGCGCCCACGAGCGCGGTATATGGTGGAGCGAGCTGAGTAGCAGAGTGACTGAAGAGAGGGAGCGGCGTTAGAACAAAGCCGTAGTAGGAGAAATGCAACTGTAGCAAGCATCTCAGTATCACTATCATCATTCATATTTGAAGACACTACAAATGATAAATCCAACTACAAAAAAAGCATGAAAGTCAGAAGTTAGAACGGAAGTACAAGAGTTGTTGCTATGGAGATGATACACCGTTTTGTTTTTCCATAGAAATAAAATGGATAGAAAGGCCATTTCCATTCAAATCAACGTAGCAGAATGGTCCGAGCCATAGGCGCCGATTTATGTTTTCCTCCGTGGGTGCTCACGGGCGCACGCCCTTTAAAAAAAAAAAGCAGTCAAAAAACGTTTGCATTTCAGAACCTTAGGAAATGGACAGCGGCCGACACGAACACACACGCCTATTAACTCGATAATAAAGCCGTAAAGTAGACTCTCTTTCACCTCAGGACAACGCCACTTCTCACAAATACAGATAGAATTGGAGATGAATACGTAACTGCGATCAGCTTCGTGGGAAATTAAGAATCAATTCCACCTGTCTAGTAGCCTAGGCACACGATGACAGACGCTCCACTTAGCACCAACAGCAACGTTGAATTTTAAATGAATGTAGCCTACTGGCAGTCTGGCACTGGGTACTCAGTTTTTTTCCGTGCTCGAGCTCCGGAGCACCCACGATATCGGCGCCTATGGTCCGAGCGGCAGCCATTTTTATGTGTACCATTGCCATGGTAACAAATAAAGGAGCTGAGGTTTTGCAGTAATGGACAAACGAGCAGCGGAGTAGTAACGTTACGAGGCAGAGAGACGGTCGCTAAATGAGTCAGTCATGCTTCATCCACACAAAGCATACTGCTATCGCCACGGGTTACAGCTATATTCTGCTCGTTTTCTGTGGACGATGTGGCGAGAGGGTAACGTTAAGGTGGAGATAGCAAGCTAACGTTAGCCAACTAACACCGGCTGGCTGGCTTGCTGGTTCCACCGTGCTTTTATGCTGCTTTGGTTACAGAGAATGAGCTGAACAGCAGGCTGGGTCTAACGTTAGCGGTCTGCTGACCCACTGCTGCTGGGTCTGACGTTAGTGGTCCGCTGACCCACTGCCGACTGCCGTTGGGTCTAACGCCTGCGCTCCGCCGACCCACCGCCGCTGGGTCTAACGTTAGTGGTCCGCTGACCCATTGCCGCTGGGTCTTGCGGGTTAGGGTTTGCTGCTGGGTCTGACGTTAGTGGTCCGCTGACCCACTACTGACTGCCGCTGGGTCTAACGCTAGCGCTCCGCCGACCCACTGCCGCTGGGATTAACGTTAGCGCTCCGCTGACCCACTGCCGCTGGGTCTAACGTTAGCGGTCCGCTGACCCACTGCCGCTGGGTCTAACGTTATTGGTCCGCTGACCCACTGCCGCTGGGTCTAACGTTATCGGTCCGCTGAGCCACTGCCGTTGGGTCTAACGTTATCGGTCCGCTGACCCACTGCAGCTGGGTCTAACGTTAGCGGTCCGCTGACCCACTGCTGCTGGGTCTAATGTTAGTGGTCTGCTGACCCACTGCTGCTGGGTCTAACGTTAGCGGTCCACTGACCCACTGCTGCTGGGTCTAATGTTAGCGGTCTGCTGACCCACTGCTGCTGGGATTAACGTTAGCGGTCCACTGACCCACTGCTGCTGGGTCTAATGTTAGTGGTCTGCTGACCCACTGCTGCTGGGATTAACGTTAGCGGTCTGCTGACCCACTGCTGCTGGGTCTAACGTTAGCGGCCCGCCGACCCACTGCCGCTGGGTCTAACTGTCCCTCCTCACTCCCTGCAGCTCCAGAGAACGTCTTCTCCTAGCAAGCTGCGACACAGTTTACGGCCCCACTGACGCACATTGTCTCTATGACAACCATTTTATTTCTATGGTTTCGTCTTGTCACATTGGTGTGAACTGGCAGGTTTCAGAATGTTGCAGAATGGCGTGTTGCAAGAAGTTGCAAGTATTAACTTGCGAATCTTTGGTCTGAACTTGACTTTAGACATCATAGCTGATAAGCAAAATCCTTATGGAGAAAATCAATGGGATTTTTACTTCTGGAACCACACTGGTGAGCTGTATGAAGGGGTGCTGTAAATCTAGGAGTGGGCTTGTGAGATGGCTAGGGTGGCGCATTTAAAAATATTTCATATAAACGGTTTGCCAGATTGGACGTCTACACGGGGGAATGGGGAAAGTAACTGAACTCTCTGGAGGACTCCTAAGAAGCTTTGTGCTGGGGAGAGACGTGTATGATGGGCTTATGGTGTTGTCATTTATACATATGCTTATTTGGTTTATGGTTTATTGTCTATTTTGTTATTATTGTGTTGTGCGGTCTTAAATATTGAGTTACGAAGAAGAAGGGGGGGGGGGGGGGGTGTTCATGTTGCAAATTATATGTTGTGTGTGTTGTGTCAAAAATAAATACAAATTGTTAATCACAAGTTAATCACAAAAAAGTAAATAAAGAGGAGGGGGAAGAAAGGAAAAAAAAATGTATATACAAGAAACTAAGAGAGAGAGGGGGGGGGAGAGAGGGAGAAAGAGAGAGAGATAAATAGTTTATCCCCAACATAGTCACACTGCATAGCAACTGCTGTCTGACTGCTACTGGCTAGTTTCTATGGTCACAGGTCAATAGAGATGAGTGCATGAACGGTCTATGTGTGTGTGTGTGTGTGTGTGTGTGTGTGTGTGTGTGTGTGTGTGTGTGTGTGTGTTTGTGTTGCGAGATCATACAGGGAAGTTAGCTGGTGTCACAAAATGACGAGGCATCTGAGCCCCAGGCGTATTCATAACTGCTTCTACGAAGAGTAATATTTTTCTATGAAACACATGGGTATCAAGTTATATGCAAATACTCTTTAAAAGGTAGAAGAACATATGTTGAAAAAATCAATCCTTTTAAAGTGCTCATATTATGCTCATTTTCAGGTTCATAATTGTATTTAGAGGTTGTACCAGAATAGGTTTACATGGTTTAATTTTCAAAAAACACCATCTTTCTGTTGTTCTGCACATTGCTGCAGCTCCTCTTTTCACCCTGTGTGTTGAGCTCTCTGTTTTAGCTACAGAGTGAGACATCTCACTTCTGTTCCATCTTTGTTGGGAGTCGCACATGCGCAGTACCTAGGTAAGGACTACTAGCCAGTCAGAAGCAGAGCATGAGGGCGTGCCCTGACAGTACCTAGGTAAGGACTACTAGCCAGTCAGAAGCAGAGTATGAGGGCGTGCCCTGACAGTACCTAGGTAAGGACTACTAGCCAGTCAGAAGCAGAGTATGAGGGCGTGCCCTGACAGTACCTAGGTAAGGACTACTAGCCAGTCAGAAGCAGAGTATGAGGGCGTGCCATGCTAGCAGCTAGGCGAGCATTATAACAATAGAGCTGTTTGGAGCAGTTTGTGAACAGTGTTTTCTGTTGGAGATGGTAAGTCCCTTTGGGGTGGACTTTGGGCTTTTTCACTTTGTAAACCTATAACGTGCACAAAAAAGATATATAACACAATAAAGGAAAGGGAAAAAGCAAAAAACAATAATATGAGCACTTTAAATTGTAATGACTTTCTCTTTCAAACCTTCTCTTTGTTCTGTGAGCTGTTTATACTACAAGCATGTGTATAATCGCATGTGTGTGTGTGTGTGTCTGTGTGGATTCTGTCGGGCATTTTGGATTACTTCCAGGTCTTTATTTTTCTTCCTTCACTCATATCTCACCTGGAGACGCAAGGGAGAGACGCGAGAATGAGACGGAGGAATTGACGTGACGCATACTTGCCAAATGGGACATTCCTCAGCCCAGCCTCACTCAGAAACAACATCATTACCTACACTGTGACATGTTGCACGGCTTCATCCCCTGTCTGTCTCTGGAACTGGAACGGATGTCTCTGTACTTTTTTTGTACACGTTTGGTTTGGCTCGCATTATGAAGCTGTACTATAACCTTTCATTCATTCATTCACTCAACCTTAATTTATACTTGAGGGATCATTGCGGGGGCGGCCCTCATTTACAATGTCATCGAGTCAAATTACAAAGACAAAAACAGAACAACAACACAGAAAATACAATCATACGAAATATCAAAAGACAATAAAACATTCTGTTTTTACAGGAATGGGATTACAGGGATTAGAAGATAAAAGTGTTGAAGTAAAATCAGAATGTGTGTGTGTGTGTGTGTGTGTGTGTGTGTGTGTGTGCGTCGTATAGAACACAGGATGTGCAAGTCAGGTGAAGTAAAAAGAGCTTCAAAGTCTGCATATGAGGAGGCATTTTGATGGTCTGGGAGGCTGAGAGAGTGTGTGTGTGTGTGTGTGTGTGTGTGTGTGTGTGTGTGTGTGGGCTGATGGGATGAAAAAGCAAGACGCTGATTGTTAGCACGCTGCAGGTCTGAGGGAAGATAACTATTGTTACCATCATCATAATCTTGCTTATAATTGTCCCATATTTAAGACTGAAAAGGTGGTTTTTTTTGGCTTTTTTTATTGTACTTATCCAGGCTGTTCTCATTAAGCATTCGTAAATATCACTGCAAAAAGTAACGCACTGTAATTCTACTTATTTATTTCTGTCAGCACCACATTGACTGCTGCTGTAGAACAACACTCTTAGTCAGCTTTGTGATTTCATCACGATTGGGAATATTGCATTTTGGTGTAAAATAACGATTTCCACGCTATACTACTGTGGCTTGTTGCGTTGTCGTCTACAGGAAATACTTACAGAACATCCCTTTCATTTCATTTTATGCTTATTTTATATTATTGCTTACAATCAGGGGCGGGGCTAGAATGGGGGCCCCCGCCCCCCACCCAATACATTGGATCAGAGTACTGTCACTTGGCTGCCTGTTCTGTCAATCTTCCCAGCCCTTGTCACATGACCAATTCATGTTTCCATGACGACTATCCCAAATTCTGATACCATGGAACCAGCCATAGAAATAAAATGGATAGAAAGGCCATTAAACTGTTTCCCGTGGTCATTTCATTGGTACACAACATAATGGTGAGTGTTGTTAGTTGTCATAGTGACAAGACGCGTCCGTGGGGGGCGTAAACTGTGTCGCAGCTCGCTGGGAGGAGAGCCGCCCCCGACGCAGCTCGGGAGACGACTTGACTTGGATGGTGGATGGATGTTAAAAGATGAAGACAATCTGTACTTTTGACTCTGACGAACTCCAAACTACCTCTCCTACATGTACCTGTCAAATGGAAATCATTTTGGCGAAAAAATAAATACAAATAAAAATCTCAGTTGCCTGTTATTTCCACAATCAGCCACAACTGTTCGCCGGCCGCATCCTGCCCGTCTGATTGCAGCAGCGCGACCACACACACACACACACACACACACACACACACACACACACACACACACACACACACACACACACACACACACACACACACATACACACATGCGGGGCCCGTGGTCTTGGCCAAGGCTGCCTCTGAATGGGTCTTTGCGAGCTACCATAATGTGCTCCCATTTTCTGACAGGCTTTCTTTGCAGGCAGACCTGGGGGCATTTGGATGTGGCACAGTGTGAGAAGAACTCCCTGTGCCAATGGCCTCGGGGTTAGGCTTTAAAATAAGCCACCCGGAAGAAGGCAAACAGCGAGAGAGAGAGAGAGAGAGAGAGAGAGAGAGAGAAAGAGAAAGAGAAAGAGAAAGAGAAAGAGAAAGAGAGAGAGAGAAATAAAGAGAAAGAGAGAGAGAGGGACAAGTTGCCCTCCATCTGCCTCTATCATTGCTGACATAGCCCTGAGAGCAGAGAGGACTAAGAGAGCGGGTGGTGGGTGTGGGGAGTCGACTCCAGCAACACTGGGCTTTCTTTGTGATAATGTCAATAATTAAACACTGTCAGAGAATAGAATATACCAGAGGGTGAAAAAGAACGTGGGACAAGGAATAGAGTAGGACAGACAGAAGGAGGATGGGCCTTTTCTGAAAACTACTTCTACCCCTATATACTAAACTACCCCTCATACTGTAGACACACTAACAGTTTTGAAGCCTCAAGTTTGCGTTACGGGCTTTGCCATCTTGTTTCTTGAAACCGAACGTGAACATTTTGGACGAGAAGAAAGAGCTGGGGGGGAAATGATGCAGCCAAGCCAGTGTTGTTTATAGTTGCAATGGTGCTGTGCTAAGCTAAACGCAAAAGGGGGGAAAAGTTGCTTATTTTCAACCATTCTGAAGCGAGTCATCCAGTGGGTTAAACGTGGAACTCGGCAGACTTTCCCTTACCTAACGGTAGTGCTAGCTAGCTAGCTAGCTAGCTTGGTTGGTAGACCACTGGTCAAGACATTTTTAAGCGACCGAATGTTCAAGTTAACTTTGATTCAAATTTGAAAGAAAACAGTAAAACAGGGGACCATAGACTGAACCATAGACTGTAAAAAAAATAATGGACGTAGCAGCAGTGATGTCACCCATTAGTTGGTAGACTGCCGTTTTGAGTGGAGAATGGGGGAGGATGACGCTGCTAAACCAGTATTGTTTATGGCTGCAATGGTGCTAAAGGGGGAAAGTTGCAGATTTTCAACCCTTCTGAGCATCCAGTGGAGATTTACTGGCAGATAAACGCAAACATCCGGGTACTGGTGCCTGTTTCAACTGCATGTACTAGCTAACGCTATCGGTAGCTAGCTAGCTTGGTAGGCAGAATGCTGAACAAGAAAATTTTAGGCGACCAAAATATTCCAATGAACTCTGACACAGTGACAGGGTCACAGTTTAAGATGAAAACACAGACAACAGCCAAAAACAAGTTGAAGTCTATTATAATGTCCACAGTGTTAGCATGGTTAGCATCACTAAGCCTCTGTCTTTGCCTATTTTAAAATAAATGGGAGCATCATTTACTAAATGAACATCATGCTGTGTTGAAGAAGACTTCAAACTAGCGACTGAGTCCATAAACTCATTATGAAAATGTTTACTGAGGTAATAAATCATGTGAGAAGTAGGCTCATTGTCTCATAGACTTCTATAGAAACAGACTTCTTTTTGGACCCAGTGGAGTCGCCCCCTGCTGGAAGTTAGAGACAACGCAGCTTTAAGGCTACAGAAAGCCAAACTCACGCCACTTCCGGTGGACCTCATGGGACCTTAATTCGGACAAAATATGAACGGTAGTGAATGGGGAGAAGCAAATTTTTTTTTGATCCCGTCTGAATTGAGCCATGGATTACAAATATGATGTTCGTCAATTTAAAAGATCATTTTTCAACCGAAGAAAGTCGGAGGACGGGCCTTTTCTAAAGCCTGCTTCCTTTAATACCGTGGACACACTGACAGCACTCACTACGAGCAGCACACAGCGAGAGGAACTGCAACGACAAATGTGATGTTTATGGGGGCCGGAGCATGGCATGATATGTTCATTAGCTTGCACCCGGAGGACTTCAGAGCACAGCTGAGTTAGCAGGGCAATGTAGCGCTTAGCTTTGTGCAGCACAGCCTGGGGAGACGGAAAGAGACCGGGAGACGAGCAGAGACACATGCAGCTAGTGCACTGGAGAGACAAAACGAGGCCACGTGCCATCACACTGCCTCAGGAAGCTTCAGCATTTAGCATTAGCTTCTGTTCTTTTCTTTCCCCTTTCCCTCTCTACAGAACTGGGTGATGGCAAACAGACGTGTCCTACATAGGCGTAGATTTCGGGAGGGATGGAAGAGACATGTCCCCCCTTAGAAAATATGAAAGACAACCCACTCCCCAAAAGAGGTAAAAATAACTGTTCAAGGGGCTCAACACACGTTCGGAAAACAAGAACTGTGTCTACTTGTGCTTCATTTGGGGGGTTAAAGAACACAACAGGAGCGTGAAAAGAAAAAGTGATTTGTGTAGATTTAAACTTTTGGAGCCTATAGCTTTAACAACGTCTCATTCTCTAATCGAGAGTTGTTGAGATGCCCATGATTCCTTTAAACAAACATCCCGAAACACGTGTGATGTGCAGAAAGTTCTGAACAATACAGGAGAATAATAGGTTTGTGCCCTAGGCAAAGGCTTTTTGTAATTTTTTCCCGACATTTTTGACTATCCCCTATAATGTCCCCCCCCCCCAAAAAAAAACCTACGCCCTTGCGTGTCCTACATAAAGTCAATGTCCTGCCTCCAACTGCATGCAACACCGAGCGATTCCACTTACAGCTCCTCTCGTCGGCGGCCTTGGCCGGGATCTCCTCCACACAGTCGGCTGGAAACCAGCCCACCTGGCCGCGGGCACTGCCCTCCCAGAAACCCCCCTCCCCGATGCTCAGAACTGGGCCAAGGGGAGAGGGAGAGAGAGAGAGCGAGAGAGAGAGAGAGAGAGAGAGAGAGAGAGAGAGAGAGAGAGAGAGAGAGGGAGGGCGCAAAGGGGGGAGGTGGGAAAGTGGTACGAAGAAAACATTTAAAGCACTTCATTTAAATGCCACACTTAGAATAGAAAGTAATACAACATTAAGGCAAATGTTTCTGCATACAAACAAAATATCAAAAAATAACTAGGGCTGCACAATGTCTTTTTTGTAAACACATCGCGAAAGGCTGCGACACATCGCGAAAGACACTCGGAGACTTTTTGTTAGATGAAAGAAAATATCAGCAGAAAACTGCACTTTAAAATCTAACTGTCAAATCTAACTTATGTTCAATTCAATGTTCAATTTGTTCAACAAAAGAAAGTTGGAAATTATTTCCTTTCGTTTATTTTAAATTGAACAAACACCTATTTTAGCAGAATACTGAAAGCAGCAGAACTGAGAACACTTTAATATCTGTTTATTTATCGCCAGTAATATCGTTATCACGATATTCAACAAATATAACAAACACATAACAACATTATCGCATATTTTCCACATATCGTGCAGCCCTAATTCAAAGCACTTCATTTAAATGCCACATTTATACAGAAAGTAATCAAACCTAAAGGCAAATGTTTCTGTGTATACAGAAGTCCCACAAAATATCAAAAAACCACATAACATGTTTTACAGACATCAAATGTTTAAACTGGCAAATCACATATTTATCTGGTCTGTAACTGTAAAACATGTCCTGACAAAAGTGACAAGAGGCTTCCTGAAATTGGTGTTTTATAAGTTAAAGGGTAACTCCTTTTTTTTTCTACCTGGATCTTCCTATGTCTTTGTGTCTAAGTGACTGATGGGAACAACAATCTTTGACATTGGTCCAGTATTAAGAGAGATCGCTGCAGTCGGCAGTAGAGAAACAAGCTACGATGTAAGTTAATAGGACAATTGTCCAGCTTCTATTTACCTTCACAAAAGTGCTCGTTTTGCCGCTGACAGACTAAGATTATTATTCTAAGCATCTGACAACATTATGGAAAGGATTTCTAAGGTGGTCGACCTTTCTGTTAAGTAGTAAGATCCTTTTTTCAACATAAAAACATCCGCGAAATTACGTTCGCTAAACCCACCAGACTCCATGTAAATAAACAGTCATTTTAGCATCATAAAATACACTTCATTCAAAGTCGACAGAAACAAAATAAAACTATGAAAAGCCGTTTTGGGTCGTCTTTTCACGTTTTCAAACATAACAACTCTAGCTTTGGTTGAAATAAACACATAGTTTACCGATTTACATGTGAAAATATGTTGGCTCTATACACGCTAAAAGTATTGCTATTTTAAATGCAGTCTGGTGGGTTTAGCGCTAGCGACTTCAGAGCTGTTTCTGGTTAAACATAAAGGTCTCAAAGAGGTTTTAAAGGTCCATCTCTGAAGGGCTCCTTTCCATAATGTTATCAGACACTTAAAATATTAATCTGAGCATATATATATATATATAGTTCTGCAGGACTTTTACTTGCAGCACAGTAAAGACCCTTAATATCAGAGTACTTCTTCCACCACTGGATGGGGTGCAGCATCACACATGATATAGTCTCGCATAGCACAGACCTTCCTCCACAGCGCTGCGGAGGAGGGTCTGGCTAGTCCACACAGCATTCTGGGATGGGAGAAAAATGTGCTCTGGTTTATTGGCATTTCATTAAACCAATCACAATCGTTTTGGGCGGTGCTAAGCTCCGCACGGAGCCACGGTGCCTCTGCTAAATAGCCTCAGGAAGGAACATGTGTACGTTCAAAAGTAGTTTTAGTCGTGCAACAGAAAACTCAGATTGGACAGATAGTCTAGCTAGCTGTCTGGATTTACCCTGCAGAGATCTGAGGAGCAGTTAACCATAGTCCTCATGAAATCCACCAGAGGTTAGAACGCCAACACAAAGAAAGAGGAAGGTGACGGACATCTGTGTGTGAATGTATATTGCTGATGAAACTTTGAAAATATAGGTTATATTGGCTATCAGGGCTGGGTCTGTGCCGTGGAACCCCTCAGTGATGTAAAAACAAGTTAACCACGACAACAAACTGACCTTTGACCCTGTCGCTCTTGTACAGGTTGATCTCTCCCTCGGCCTGGGCGATGTAAGGACGAACCACCACGAAATGTCTGCCAGGAACGGCGCTGTACAGCTTCCTCCTGGTGCCTACGGCCTCGCCGTGACTGCTGGGACTGACGGACAGGAAGAGAGGGGAAACACCCCAGGTCAGAGCTTGTATCTCGAACAATCAACGGACGGTGTCCACAATCATAAGCAAACGCAAAACCTTATTTTTTCAGGCATTTGTTTAATTACAGTGTGTGTCTGTGTGTCTGTGTGTGTGTGTGTGTGTGTGTGTGTGTGTGGTCGCATTTGAATGGCTTTGATTTTACAACGTGATACTTTCTCCTTTTTTTCTTCTTTCTTTTCCACGTCTGTTTATTGTGTGACTGTAAGAGAAAATCCAAATATATAATATAAGTATTAAAAAAAATGTTAAAGAAAAATCTTTGACAGTCAAAAAGAAAAAAAAGAAAAGAGGAACATTATGACCTTCCTCAAATTATCATTAACAACTGTCTCGGATGTCTTTTGTCCAACCCTTGCACGGACGCACACGCACACACACACACATACACAGACCCACACACACAGACAGACACACACATACACACACACACACACACACACACGCACACACGCACATAGACAGACACACTCACATACACGTAGACAGACACACACAGGCACACACACACACACAGACCCACACACACATACGCACATAGACAGGCACACACACGCACAAATGTAGACACACACGCGTACGCACACACACACACGCACACACACATACGCACACACACACATACGTACACACACACACACACACACACAGGCATACACACACGCAAGCATGCATACACACACACACACACACACACACACACACACACACACACACACACACACACACACACACACACACACACACACACACACACAGACACACATACGCACATAGACAGGCACACACACGCACACACATACGCACACACACACACACACACACACACACACAGGCATACACACGCAAGCAAGCATGCATACACACACACACACACACACACACACACACTATTCATGCTTATGGATACAGACACGCGCACATAAACCAATTATGCAGAGGAGATATTCAGAGGCCAGCAGACACGTGTCTTGCAGCAGGAGTAAGTGGGGCAGAATATGAGCAGGCTCTGACCCACAGAGCTGCAGTGGCTTCTGGGTAGGAGACAAGACGCTCTTACAGTAAGACCCGACAGGAAGCTACCCGGGACTTAGCAGCACTAGAGAAAAATGCTAATGATAAAGGCTGCAACTAACAATTATTTTTATTCTTGATTAATCTGTTGATTATTTCCTGAATGAATAGATTCGTTGTTTGGTCTCTAAAATGTCAGAAAATGGTGAAAAATGATGATCAGTGTTTCCCAAAAAGCCCAAGATGATGTCTTCAAATGTCTTGTTTTGTCCCCAACTCAAAGACATTCAGTTTACTGTCACAGAGGAGAGAAGAAACTGGAACATATTCACATTTAACAAGCTGACATCAGAGAAGTTTGACTTTTTTTTCATAAAAAATGACTCAAAACGATTAATCGTTCATCAAAATAGTTACAGATTAATTTAATAGTTGACAATAATCGATTTAATCTTTGCAGCTCTACCTCTCTCAGCAGTTTAGCCTTTTATTTTGAAAGGCTGACGCCTTCAGTTGACGTTTTATCTGTTCAGTTCTTAGACATATTGGCCAATGAAAAATATTCTTTCAAGGTGTAAATCACATCTTAATGGTTGAAAGAAATATTCACATCATTATGAAAATGTTTCCATGTTTTCATTCCTGAAGCTGGAATCAGAGAATTTTTTTCATTAAAGAAATGACTCAAACCTATGAAAGGATTATGAAAATAATGCCTTTGGTGCTCAGTTTAATGTTAAGTTTGTACAGTTAAAAAAAAAGTTGGAAATGATTTCCAGTCCCGTTTTGTCCAACCTTTGCATCTCTACATACACTAAATATGATATTATGTTTATTTGTACCTCTTTTTCTTTGTATTTTATTTTCTATTTCTTTGTATAATTCGGTTTTTATGTACTGTATATATTTGTAGGAATTAGTATTGATGTCTATGTGTTATTGTTGATTACCTGATTCTTTGTATGATGCATTTTGTCAATAAGAAAAAAAAAACGTTCAGGTCACAGATCGATAAAAGCTGCATTTATATGTTTGTAATATCTGGTTATACAAAGCTGCATCAGAAGCAAAGTGATGCCCAGCTCTCCGTCATGTATCCATGGAGATGGGACGTGAGCACAGAGGACAGCAGTGCTGCTGGGTGAGAACGCAGCGCCACTTAGTGGCCAACGGCCGGAACAACACTCCCCACAACAGAACGCACCGATAGACCGGGGGAATCAAACGCCACCAAGGACCACACAGTGTTATTTTCGTGTCTGGACTCTGTTTGCTTAGTGTCTGTATGTGGGGGGGGGGATGTTAAGATCTCCACCAAGCTCCTGGTTTACAGTAGTACTCATACTCCAGTTAAAGTAGTCGCAATTTATTATATTTTTTGCACACTTTTGTGTAGTATCTAACATCCTATTTTATTTTATTTACCTTGTATAATGCTTGTCTATTTTAGTTGTGTGCTTTTCTTTGCTCTGATCTCTTTTTATGTGACTCAAAGAGCCTGCACAAATATCTTTTAATAATATATACTCTATTAATCCTGCAAGGGAAATTATGATGTTTTCACTCTGCTGTTCTTACACACGGGGCTGAATTGCACACCCATGCTCAGTACCTATACATGCACTAATGGAGACCCCTCAGAGGGAGGGGGCTGCCCATGGAAAGGCACCCTGAGCAGTTGGGGGTTCAGTGCCTTGCCCAAGGCAAGCACCTCTCCAGCTACCAGTCCACCACCATACCGTATGGGGACTTGAACCAACAACCCTCTGGTTCCTAACCCAACTCCCTACTGACTGAGGTATTGCCACCCCCGATCCACTTATCTAGCGAATTGTTTCCACATTAGAAGGGGGGGGGGGGGTCTGATGGTCGTCCCCCAGGAACCTTCGAGCATCAAACGCTTCATTTCCTGCATTCTGGTGACTTTTTCTGCAACAATTTGTGTCTTTTCTGCATGCAAACGTCTTTTATTCATGTCAATATTATTACGAGTAATTCATTAATCTGCTGTATTGTTCAAAACTTTCTGCACATTACATGTGTGATTTTCGGGATTTTTTTTTTTTTTTTTTTTGGAATTATGCACATCTTAACAACAAATATTTGCTTGCCACAGCATTTAAACTCTTTGACTTCATTAGCCCGGCCAGTTTTGATTATTATATTATTATTATTATTATTATAACTCATCCATTCATTCATCTAGAAAATAATCCACAGATTTGATTTCGATACAATCGACTTTGAAAATAATCAATGTGAAGACATTTTCACATGAAGTCAAGCCACAAGGACAGCATGTGAGATCAGGCCGGAAACAAAGAGTGAAAATCTGTTTTTAATATAAGCAATTTAAAGCTTTAGTGCGTAACTCTTTTTATATGAACGCCCGTTAATTCAAGCCGTTGTCAAATGAGTTAATAATTAATTAAGACTATCAGCTCCACACAACTCTGTCTGTATCTCTCAGTAGGACTGTGTTCAGAAGATTGTGGCGTCCGGTGACTTTCCCGCGCGGAAACTCGAGTGAAGATAACGACCTCTTCTGAAGAGTCCGCCATGTTTTTTTAATCCTCTGCAAAAACCCTTAAAAGGAGAATTCAAGAAGATATATAAAAATGCCCTCAGACGTCAGAGGGTTAGAAGATAATACAAAAAAGGTTTTAACCATGTTCTTCTATTGGCATCTTGCACACACGTTGAGTAACGCAGGGAGACACAAAGAGTGAGAGATAAAAAACCACAGCGTAGGAGAAACTAGGAGATTAAAGGGAAAGAAGTAAATGTAGTGCAGGAGCGAGGGATTGAAAGAGAGGAAGGAGATGTTTTTTTTTTTTTTTTCTCCAGTAAGTGGGTCACCTTGTCCTGTAGACTGCGCTCCTCCTCAAACCTTCACAGGCCTTCGGAGAGCTAACCCCATTCAGTACCGAGAGAGACTGCTCGCACATTTTCCAAAGGGAAAGCCACGGACAAAAGTGCAACCGTGCACTCTGACAAGTACTCTAATACTGGAGTATTTAACCCTCCTGTTGGCTCAGATTTGACCCATTTTCAAAAAGCTTCTTTATCAGAAATTTGGGTTTCTTTCGACCAAACTGTCAAAACAAATAACGTGGCTGGTTCCCTACAACGCTCTTCACAAGCCAAATAAATAATCAGTTCACTACTTTCATTGAATTTGTTTTTTTTTCTTCAATTTTATAGCATTTGAAAAAAAAAAGAAGATAAAAGAATGTTGAAAAAAGTGACAAAAATGTCGGAAAAAGATTCAAAAACGTCAAAAAGCGCAGAAAACATTTGACAAAAACTTTGGAAATGGTGACAAAAAAAATGGAAAAAAGTGACAAAAAACGTCAGGAAAAGCTTCAAAAAAACATCGAGAAAAGTGAGAAAAATAGTGACGAAAACATCAGGGAAAGCGGCAAAAGTGTCGAAAAAGACAACCAAAACGTGTATTTTAATCCAAACAGAAAGTTTCCTGGTCGACGGGAAGACAACACCAGGGTTAAGACAGCAGTGGACTTCTGTAAGGATGACATGTTGTGACAGGATTGCAGATAGGGCTGCAACTAACTGTTTGTGAACCCAAGACTTTTGAAAACTCATTTCAAGCACCAAACGCATTGAGTGTAGGTTCGTTTTCACAAGAGATTTAAGAAATATTTCCGCTTCAGGGCCAAATTATCTCTTTACACATTGTTCTGGAACAATGTTGGGCGTCACTATACAGACAGCTGAGTTTGTTCGGTTCCATTACACGTTGTAAAAACGGGACAGTTGGGTTTAGGAAAGGGTCGTGGGTGGACGTACGGTTCTGTGACACGCGGGAGGAAAGAAAAATGTGACTATAACAAGTGTGGCAAGTGGGACTTGAACGCTGCTCTCCTGGGTGAAAGTCCTGTGTTTGACCCATGCACCACCCCAGCCAACCTCCTGGAAATTTGGCCTTACGTACTACTCGCTAAATCCTGTCTAACTGCTGCTCTCCCCGGTGCGTTACACAAACACGCTGAAAGATGCCTTTTTCCTCGCATCAGACACTGACAGCCACTGTCCAAACGTCCTTATTTTACGAGTTCGGAATGAGAACGGGTTGCACTGCGATACATCAACCAATGTGTCCCTGAACAAGACACTTAACCCCTAGTTGCTCCAGAGGCGTGCGTCCTCTGACATATGTAGCAACTGTAAGTCGCTTTGGATAAAAGCGTCAGCTAAACGACATGTAATATATAATAATGTTAACACTCACAGGGCTGATTTACACACACACTCAGTACCTATACATGCACTAATGGAGAGATGTCAGAGTGAGAGTGCTGCTGATGGAAAGGCACCTTGCTCAAGAAGAAGTGAACTTGCACCTTTCCAGCTACCAGTCCATATAGGGACTTGAACCAGTGCCCATCTGGTTCCCAATCCAACACCCTACTGACTGAGCTAGAAATACCAACGAAATACCACTGATTCCAAGACAAGTCAGAGACAATAAAAAAAAGCGTCTCAAATCCAGACTACAGCACTTAATGTGAAAATGTAAAATTAGCTATGAATTGTCACACCATTGCTGCAACTTTGCACATAACTCATACCAGGTTCTTCTCATGCACAGTAAGCAGTCTTCAGGCCCCGCTGCTGTGGGACGGGGCTAATTCTGTACTTGTTGGTGTCACGATGATGTGGGAGAAACATTTCCCAGCAAGCCACTTGAGATTCAGAGGAAAGTGAATCCGGCCTACAGGATACCGGCTGAGAGAGGGAGAGAAACAGGCAGCCATGTTTTCCCTCATGCTTTTTTCTTTTTCTTTTTTGGCAATTACCCAGGTGGCTTTGAGGTGCTAATTAGACAGTGTTGATTAATACCAGCTGTGCATAATTTGTGCTATTATTGGATGATCACCCGAGACAAGGAGAGAGAAGGAAAGAGAGAGAGAGAGAGAGAGAGAGAGAGAGAGAGAGAGAGAGAGAGATAGAGGGAGAGGAAGAGAGAGGAAAGAGAGAGAGAGAGGGAGAGAGATAGGGAGAGAGAGATAGAAAGAGAGGGCGAGAGAGATAGAGAGAGAGGGAGAGAGAGATAGAGAGAGAGAGAGATAGAAAGAGAGGGCGAGAGAGATAGCGAGAGAGGGAGAGAGCGATAGAGAGAAAAAGAGAGTGAGAGGGAGGGGAAGAGAGAGAGAGAGAGAGAGAGAGAGAGAGAGAGAGAGGGAGGGGAAGAGAGAGAGAGAGAGGGAGAGAGCGAGAGAGAGAGGGAGGGAGAGGAAGAGAGGAGGAGAGAGAGAGAGAGAGAGAGAGAGAGAGAGAGAGAGAGAGAGGGAGGAAGACAGAGAGAGAGAGAGAGAGAGAGAGAGAGAGAGAGAGAGAGAGAGAGAGAGAGAGAGAGGGGGTACAGCAACATTACATTGCAGACAAATACAATATGAATCAACATTACATAATTTGTCCAAAGCCCCTGTGATCACGTCATACATGCACACGGAAGTGAGAGCAAAAGGAATCAACTATGATCCCATTAACACACCTGGAGCAACAAGCAATCTGCATCTGGATCATCTTTTTTGGCTCAGGAAAAACACCTGTTAATGCAGGTAAAATGCATTGCAACTGCATCCCAGCCAGGTATAAAGATAGAGTAGTTTATTAATACCAAAGTGAAATTGAATGTGCCTGGCAGCAGGTAACGTTAGCCAACCGTTAGCTTCTAGCTGGCTTGAACACGGTTAAAAACATGTGGCTGTATTTCACTGGAAAGGATTCCATCAACGGGACGTATATCTATGCGTACAACAGTCTGCAGCTTCCGAGTCGTAAGCCGGAGCTGGGAATGACTTCACACTCACATTGCCAGACCTTCCTCCACAGCGCTGTGGAGGAGGGTCTGGCTAGTCCACACAGCATTCCGGAATGGGAGAAAAACGTGCTCTGGTTTATTGACATTTCTTTAAACCAATCCCAATCGTTTTTTATGACAGGATCAAATCAATCTAGGGGATTTTATAATCGCATCAAACTCACGGGAAATTTTCTCTGTGGGGTAATCCTATTTTGTTTGTGATATTCCCCTTGAATTTCTTCAGGCCTACAGTAAGTGATATCTTGATTAGAGGAGGAGAAGGGATGGGGATGGGGCTTTCTATGAGCGGTGCTCTGAACCGGGGACGATTGCTTGCCCTCTGGGTGTCGCTGCTTGCAGCTTTCTGGAGAACTGCTCATCCAAACAACTTCACACTGGACGCTGCGCTTCCCTGGGTCCTGAGCAATACTCCTGCCATGACGTGGTTTGGTCTCATAACCTTTAAATTGCCTCCTGGACTCCTCCACTTGCCTCCCTTCCTTGCGTCTTAGTCCGTCCCACCAAGGAAGCATGGGTGAGACGCGGGGAAATCATGCGAGGAGAGAGGAATCGAGGAAATGTGTTTTTAGAGGGATGAGACGTCCTTTTCTCTGAAGTGTCACGTGAATTCATCAGCTGTATGAGTTAGTAACTCCTTCAGCTGCATGGCTTCCGGGAAGGCTGCTCTCTATGGCTGTATCTCATAACCCTTATTTGATAGCTCCTCGAGTCCTCGGTCCTCGGCTGAACCGGAAGTTGTTCTGTCCCTTAATTTCTGCCCAGAGGACCGAGGAGCGAGCATGGAGGAGGGCTCTCCGAGGAGCTATGAGCGAGGATCTCGGAGGAGCTATGAGCGAGGACACACGAGAGCAGCCATCCCGGAAGCCGTGCAGCTGAAAGCCTTTGCTAACTCCGCCCATACAGCTGACAAAAATCACGTGACACTTCAGAGGAAAGGACGTCTCATCCCTCTAAAAACACATTTTCTCCTTGCCTCTCTCCTCGCATTATTTCCTCGCGGCTTAGTCTGTCCCACCGAGGAAGCATGGGAGAAAGGCGAGGAAATCATGGGAGGAGAGAGAAAATGTGTTTTTAGAGGGATGAGACGTCCTTTCTTCTGAAGTGTTACGTGAATCAGGTTTCATGATACACAGAGCACCGTCTGTCCTGTGGACATTGGACACATCTCATTTCTCACCACATCTAACTGGGAAGCTGTAGCCAGGAAACCCAGGGCTGACTGACAGCTGTCACTGTGTGCAAGTACCGTATCTGTGTGTGTGTGTGTGTGTGTGTGTGTGCTCACATGTCCATGTGCGTTGCATTCATTAACATGTCAAGTGGGAGCAAAGGGGGATGCCACAGAGACGCTGTCATGTGTGTGTGCGTGGGCGGAGGTTGGATGAGGCGGGGATGGGATTGTGGGTAGGAGAGAAACGAGGAAGAGCGAGTCAAATCAGAAGCAAAGAGAGAACGGGCTAGAATTAGACGTGGACTTTAAAGGGCAGCTGGGTGGAAAGAAGAATGCCTGAGCTAAAGTTCACGCGTATCGGACGTTAGCGTTCAACACCATCGTGCCATCTTAGCTCGCTTACAGCAAGGTCATTTCAACTGGAACGTGTCCTGCATTTAATAAATAAATATTACTTTTTACAGGATTCTCAACAATACTCGAGTGATCATCAGGGTCACATGGAATGTCAGCAGTGTAGTTTGCAGATTACATATCTCAGAATGTTAAAATATCTCCACCCCAAGCAGAAAAAAACAGCTGTTTAGTGATCACCAGACCCAAACTGAATCTGTGGATTTTTTCAGTGATCCAGAATAAAAATCTGCAGAATTTAGCGGACTGTTTTTCTATTTGGGGTGTGCATGTGTTAACATTCAGAGTTTTGTGTTTAATTTGTTCAAAATCTGCGAAAACTCCTGCAGAAATTCAGACCAAATGGATGTGTCATTAAAGAATAGTAAATGATACATTTACGCATCTCCATCCCAAGCGGAAAAACAGTCCGCTACATTCCGCCAACCTGATCGCCGACCTTTTCCAGAAGCTGGTTGAAGGAATGAAAGAGGGACAAGTCCGCCACCGCTGGGAAACTTTGAAAAATTTGAGAATGACCACACACATATAGCTGCACTTTCTACCTCTATATAGTATAATTGTGACATCACAACCGCACGGAAGTCCTGAGGGCTCGTTTAAATGCACTATTTCTGAATACGGGCTGTGTGCATTTCTCTGTGGATTGAGCATTTTGATACTTTACAGTATTTACACAGCACCTAGACCTGCTTTATAATCAAACATGAAAATCTCACTTTTTAACAATATGGGACCTTTAAGTAAAATATAGTAATTCTTTCGATTTTTGGCTCGTAAAACCTTACTTTGTTCTGAATATGAAGGAAAAAAAAGTTCAAACGTGAAATGTCACAGTTGGTGTTTTCACCGTTGATTTGTTGAACTGTTTCACTATTTTTTAAACTTCAATAAATGCAAAATTTTTCCAAAAGCCAAAGAGTAATCATGGTAAATAACCCTGATTTCAATATTGACCAAAATAATTATTATAATTAATTTCCCCATATTCGAGCAGCAGTAAATTCACTGTTGGTTTAGCTCTTTGTATGGCCTTCCAAATGCTGATCTGCAGTGGCCCAATATCCAGATCTCTTCTAAATATATTGAGCTATACATGTACTAATTTTGGTGCTTTTATCACAAAATGAACAACAATTCTGCCGCCCCACTACGTTCAAAATATAAGTTCTCTATATGTTTCCCAGGGGAAGTCATTGAAAGGTCACTCATTTCCTGGTTTCTATAACGGGGCCAATAGGATCTGGCTAGAGAACTATAAAAGGGTTATTAGGTTACAGACCTACATTATTAGTAATTGTCCTTTTTGCAATTATCACCAATTAATTCTCCTTCTCTACTGGCTTAGAGGGACCCACCTGTCCTCTCGCAGCTCTTCTTCAACATGTGCATTTACTGATACAGATAAAAAAAGCATCAACCAGGTTTGTCTCATGTGTATGTTAATGGGGGATCACATGACAAATGTATTTATATATTTAATTGATAATCATAATTTCCTTTCCAATAATTATGTAAGTCTGAGTTGGACACATGTATATCAATTTCATTTAGTTAATAATTTCATTTCAGCTGAATCTGATACAAATTAGTTAGGCTAACTCAATTACATACTGTTGTATCTGTTTGATACAAATGAATTATCATTTATATTCTGCTGAATGGATGTATTTAGTTTGAGTTGGGGCTACATATATTTATTGGATGGAAATCCTGCCAACAACTTAATTGAGTTCATACAATGAGTTCTTTTTTTGAGTGTACATTGATAAATAAGTTCAGTTCCAGGGTGTCATATACATGTTTTGTTTGTTGGGAGTCATATTCAAGGTTTTTGCCAACAGTTGTATTGTATTGTATTGGATTTCTGTGACCCCCGTGTCCTGAATAACCAGTTAAATGAATACCCAGGTTATGCCAGCTATCTCTGTATACATGAGCAGGGAAAATGGGAAGAATGACGGGAGTAAGTAACGTAAAACTGGTTCGAATAAGGCCTTTTCTTCCGGTTGACCTTTGTCAAACTCACAACAACTTGGCGCCCAGATAGCTCAGTTGTTAGAGCGGGTGCACATATATAGAGGTTTAGTCCTGGCCCGGGTTTGACTCCGAACTGCGGCCCTTTGTGTCATTCCCCCTCTCTCCCCTTTCATGTCTTCAGCTGTCCTGTCAAAAAAATGCCTAACAATAATCTTTAAAAACAATCACAACTTGGAAAGCAAGAACAAGTGAGTTGCAAGGATTTGTTGACACATTTACTTGCAAAATCAAAGCCACTGATAAAAAGCTTCATACTTCCATCTTAATTCAGCACGGGGAAATGCAGAGGCACGTTTCGCTCTACAAGAGCGCTCATCATGTTTCTGTGCTGAACTGCTGTCAGTTCACAGAAGGAGCTCTCTCCTGTCGACGATCAAACTCTCTTTCTCTCTACAAGCCAGTTTCTTTTGTGTGTGAAATATGTCAGAAGACATGATAGTGATGTTCATGTTACCGCTGAAGCAAAGGCAACTGTCCTCCCCCGTTCCTCCGGCCTTTCTTTCATCTCCTCTGTCACTTGTCTTCCCTTAACTCCGTCCCCTCCACCCTCGCTCTAAACCCCTCATTCGGTGCTTTTATTCTCTCTCCTCCTCCTCCTTTCTTTGCTCTTCGTCCCGTCTTAATTCCACTGCTTCATCTTCACATCTTTGCTATAATGTTAAGTGCACCTCTCCTTTCCTTTCGCCTCTCCTCTCCTTTCTCCTCTCCTCTCTCCTCTCTTTTCTCCTCTCCTTTCTCCTCTCCTCTCTCCTCTCTTTTCTCCTCTCTTTTCTCTCTCCTCTCCTCTCCTCTGTCCTCTCCTTTACACTCTCTTCTCCTTTCTCCTCTCCTCTCTCTTCTCCTTTCGCCTCTCCTTTCTCCTCTCCTCTCTCCTCTCTTTTCTCCTCTCTTTTCTCTCTCCTCTCCTCTCCTCTGTCCTCTCCTTTACACTCTCCTCTCCTTTCTCCTTTCCTTTCCTCTCCTTTCCTTTCTCCTCTCCTCTCCTTTCTACTCTCCTCGAACACAAAAAACACAACAAATATCTGTCAAACAAATAAAATGATCGTGTTTCTTTTAAATGGTCCCAAAAAAAAACCTCTCCTCTTGTCTCCTTTCTTCTCCTCGTCTCCTCTCCTCTCCTCTCCTCTCCTCTCCTCTCCTTTCCTCTCCTGTCCTCGTCTCCTCTTCTCGTCTCCTCTCCTTTCCTCTCCTCTCCTTGTCTCCTCTCTTCTCCTCGTCTCGTCTCCTCTCCTCCTCTCCTCCTCTCCTCTCCTCGTCTCCTCTCCTTTCCTCTCCTCTCCTCTCCTTGTCTCCTCTCCTCTCCTCGTCTCCTCTCCTTTCCTCTCCTCTCCTCTCCTTGTCTCCTCTCTTCTCCTCCTCTCCTCTCCTCTCCTCTCTTCTCCTCGTCTCCTCTCCTTTCCCCTCCTCTTGTCTCTTCTCACCTTTCCTTATCTTTTCTTTCCTCTCCTCCATCCTCTGTGGGGGAGGCTAGTGAGTCGGTGGTTCATTTTTGATTAAGAAAGCACATTTGTATGTGTTTGACAGTTTTTTTGTGTTTTGTTTTTTAAATTTATTTAGGATTTTCTTTTCTTGACTTGTTCTTATGACTGTGTTTCTCCTTTGAAATGGTCCAAAACACAGGACTTTAAAAACCAAAAAACCTCTCCTCTCCTCTCCTCTCCTCTCCTCTCCTCTCTCCTCTCCTCTCCTGTCTTGTCTCTCCTCTCCATTCCTCTCTTCTCCTCTCCTCTCCATTCCTCTCCTCTCTTGTCTCTCCTCTCCTGTCTCTCCTCTCCATTGGACGGAGGCAGAGCTACATAATGTGGGTAGTGTTGGTGCAGCAGAGTGTTTCCAAATGTGTCCATCTGCCAAGAAGGAAGAGGAGGAGGAGGTGGAAGAGGGGGAGGAAGAAGAGGAGGAGGTAGAGGAAGAAGCCAGAGAGCATGTGTTTTAATCAGGATTGACAGTTACATCGCTCCAAGATAAACGCCCGTCAAACTTTAATCCTCTGCCGCTCACATGCTCCCTGAACGCATCCAGTCAAGTGGAGGCCAGATAACAAACACACACACGCACACACACACACACACACACACACACACACACACACACACACACACACACACACACACACACACACACACAGTGAGTTAAAGTTAGAATCAGCATTCTTTAAACAGATACAGGAAGCGTACGTTCTCCATACATACAAACTTGCATTTGAAAAGTGTCTATGGCAACCATAGCAACGGTTGCCGTAGCTACTGTAGGAAGCCAGAGTTTTTTTTTTTGATGGCACGTTTCCCAGAGGAGCCCATCATACATCATCTCGCATGGGGGATGGTGTGGTAAGATGTATACTGTACATACAGTGAGTGAAGACTGTATGACGCACACTGGGAACTCTCATCCTCCAACTCTCTTCAAGAATGCCTTGCTCAAAGGGCACGCTCAACCAAATTAAAGTAAAACATTCAAACAAAATACATGCAGATAGTTTAAGGTTCAATTTGTCCATGTTTTGAGATGTCTTTCTTAGAGATTTCGGCCTCCAAACCAAGGGGAATGGATGGAATTCAGTTTGTGATTAAAAAACCACATTAAAACAGGCCTAAGAGTCGACAACCTACTGAGAAAAAGTCAGTTTTATAAATGTGCGCAAAATTAGAAAGATATTCACAGATTTAAACTTCCGGGATCAATTACTTTACAGCGAAATGTTATTAAAAATCTTCTCTGTTGTGTCATTTTGTTTACATGTGGTCAGCCCTATGTTCCCACAGCCCTATGGTCCCACAGCCCTATGTTCCCACAGCCCAATGTTCCCACAGCCCAATGGTCCCACAGCCCTATGTTCCCACCGCCCAATGTTCCCACAGCCCTATGTTCCCACAGCCCTATGGTCCCACAGCCCAATGTTCCCACAGCCCTATGGTCCCACAGCCCTATGGTCCCACAGCCCTATGTTCCCACAGCCCAATGGTCCCACAGCCCTATGTTCCCACAGCCCTATGTTCCCACAGGCCTATGGTCCCATAGCCCTATGTTCCCACAGCCCAATGGTCCCACAGCCCTATGTTCCCACAGCCCAATGGTCCCACAGCCCAATGTTCCCACAGCCCAATGTTCCAACAGCCCTATGTTCCCACAGCCCTATGGTCCCACCGCCCAATGTTCCCACAGCCCAATGGTCCCACAGCCCTATGTTCCCACAGCCCAATGGTCCCACAGCCCTATGTTCCCACAGCCCTATGGTCCCACAGCCCAATGTTCCCACAGCCCTATGTTCCCACAGCCCTATGTTCCCACATCCCTATGGTCCCACAGCCCTATGTTCCCACAGCCCTATGGTCCCACCGCCCAATGTTCCCACAGCCCAATGGTCCCACAGCCCTATGTTCCCACAGCCCAATGGTCCCAAAGCCCAATGGTCCCACATTTCTAAGAATTTTCTTTTCACTAAAAATGTGGCCCTACGTTCCCACTAGAGGTGTTGAAATTAATCAAATAATCGATGCATCGAATCGTGGACATGGACTATTTCTGTTTACAATTTAATGTAGGCCTAACAACCTTTCTGTTTACATATTCTGTTATGTTTTACACATTCAGGAAGGGCCATGTGCTCAGTGCTGTAGTTTTATGTATCCAGTTTATTTAGCATTAGAGCACTGCAGAATGTTTTATTTTTGAAGCTTGAAAAGCTATGAATTAAATATCCTATATGGCTTTAATAGAAAAATGTATTTGACGCATCGTGATGCATCGAGATATCGAATCGAAGACATGATAATCGGAATCAAATCGGGAGATCAGTGAAGATTCACACCTCTAGTTCCCACAGCCCTGTGTTCCCACATTTCTAAGATTTTTCTTAAAATTAGGCCCTATGTTAGGGTTAGGGTTACATTCCATCTGTAGTCCATTGCTACTGGATAATAGGTTGGGTGTAATTGGCTACCAAATTGGGAGAAAGGGGGATCAAATCTGATACAAATTTATGAAAAAGGAAATTTGGGAACATAGGGCGTAATTTTTGGAAAAAATCTTAGAAATGTGGGAATATAGGGCTGTAGGAACATAGGCACGCTCCCGTTTACATAGGTGGTGTGTAAGAAGTGTTTTTTGTAATTTGGGTGGACGGACACTTTCAGGACACTTCATAAGAGATGAGGAGAGAGGTCTGGAGGAAATCTTCTCTGTGGTGTCATTTTGTCTGCTGGTGTAGAAGTGCTGATGGTGATATATCCCGATCACAGCTGTGCTGGAACTCGACAGCAAAATATTGACAGTTAAATATTTGTGAGTCATATGAACACCTCTGACCTGGAGGTTCGTCAGCCTGGATCTTGTGATAAAAATAAAAGTGAAAGCCCAGTGGACAGGGAAACAGTGTGTGTATATCTCAAACTGTCACTCCTTCCTTCTGATTTCCTCACTCAAACACACCAACACGTTCTCACTCCCAGGGCGTCAAAAAGTGATGCTTTGGTCAGGTGCCTTTGGCGTTTGTTACTGACGCAAAAAGTCTCTTTTAGCGTCATATGTAGACGCTCTGGCTTGGGACGTACGTAGGGCTGGGCGATATGGCCTAAAAATAAAATCCCAGATAAAAAAAAAAAAAAATCAGATTTCATTTTATAATATAAAATCATTTTAACGTTATTGCGCAACCTTGCCCCTGTTTTCACCTGTTGCTGAATAACGTACATTAACATCCCATGGTCTCTTGAATGTAGCATACCTGTAGCAAGCTCCTTCGTAGTAGCTAACTAGCGGTCAAAACAAACGTTGAAGAGGAGCTCCATGCTACAGAGTGGCGATTGCTAGTTGTTTAAGCCGCTACAGACCTCCGTCACAGCTCGGTCGTATCAGCGGCATTTAGTAGATGTGCTGACCCGCAAATGAGTACCTTAACACCGCCTCTGGTGCCCCGCATGGTGCTCCTTCAGGTCAGCGGTAGCTGGTGGTTCAGTTACCCGAGAATAGGTGACTCTCAGCCGGGGACAGAGCACCAGCGAGCTGCCGGTCATTTTGGCGGAGATTACGGATAAGTAAGTAATGAAACGACTAGTTAAGAAAATAATTAATGTTAGTCCCTGTTGCTGGTGTATCTCTATGGCAAACTCGCGGGGGGAGGGCTGAGCCCGTTTGGAGCCCAGAGGGGAGCGTCAGCGGATGTTAAGGAGAAAATCGATTTTCATTTAAACAAATCGACGTTAACTACATATTCGAGTTAATCGATAAAATCGATTTATCGCCCAGCCCTAGACGTACGTTTAACTGACATGCGGGACAAGAACGGGACAGTTAGGTTTAGGAAAAGATGGTGGGTGGGGTTACAAAATGTACATTTCAGTGACACACGAACAGGACATGAACCGGGGGAAAGTCCTGTGTTGTTTGACCCATCCACCCCCCCCCCCCAACCTGCAGTACCATGTTACGCAGATTTTCCATCTTTCATGCTACTCTCTACCGTTGTCTCTCTTAACACATACGTCATCTTACAGCGCCGCGGTCGAGCTGCTGCTCTGCCCGGTGTAGAAATATTTCTCTAGTCTTGATGTGTTATTCTCAGTCTTGATGTGTTATTCTCAGTATTAAAGTTGTATCCCCTGTATAATGCATAGACTTGGAACACGCAGTTAGTTAGCTCAAGCTTTGATTACCATAACAGTCCAGGAATGTGAATGTATACATGTATTACTGTACCATACGGTGACGTGGAACGGGAGGGGTTGGATCCCGTGTGTGTGTAAGAGCTGGAAGATCTGCCCGGAGACAGAGGAGGATGGATCTTCAAGGAAGATGATAAAAGATTAGCGGGAATTAATAAATTGGAGTCAGATTGGTTAGGCCTTAGGGCCTTATTTTAGACATAATTCCCTACACCAGTGCGTTCCATACAGACGCTAAAGGGGGATTTTTGCGTCGGTATCTGACGCTGAGAGACACTGAACAAGCGTCAGTATTTGATGGGCTGGACTTAGGAGTAAGAACGGGTTGAACACACACATACACACACACATCTCTCTCCACTCTCCAGTGTGTTGCAGGCGCTCACCTGGGCTGGCGCTGTGCAGGTGGAGCTCGGCGGGCCTCCTCCCCAAGCCGGCTGAGGGAGGGTGAGCGGCTCCGTGCCCCCCTCCCCATGGTCCGGACCACCACGTTGCCATTTGGGCTGCCGCTGGGCATCTGCTGGAGCAGCTGGGGTGACAGGCTGCGGTGTAATGCTGAGGAGCCAGGCTGCGAGAGACTCTGCTGAGGGGCCCTGTGTGGGTGGGGCTGGGCGTGTTGCTGCAGATGGGGGGCCCAGTTGCCAGGAGACCCGTGCTGCTGCTGCTGCTGGTACTGACTGACTGTTAGGTTGTTGTCGCTGTTGGAGCGCAGTAGGACCCGCGGCGCAGATAACGAGGAGGGGGATGGCTCGTTTCCGCTGCCAGAAGACGGGCCCCGGCGGCGCTTGGAGTAGGCTGGAGCCTCGCGGAAAGGCACTGAACAGGAATGAGAGGGAGAGAGGGAATTAAGTTGTTCATCTTTTAGAATCTTATGTTTCATTTTTTTCAGTAGGCTATCTTTGTTTCTGATAGCCCAAATGTTTGTGTACTTTTTGTACAATGCAGCGAAAAATGCAGCAAACAAAACGCCCAAAACTGCGAAATAAAACATCAAAACTAAGTAAAAGACTCTTCTCAGAGCTAATGATTGTAGCTCGACTTCTTCAGCAAGTTTTGACTTTAAGACTTTATCTGCTCTAGCTTTTTTCAACGTTTTAGACACAGTCTAAAACGTTAGCGCGGTGTGGATGGCGAGCGGAGGGGTCTGATCGCCGAGCCGTGCACCTCCAAGATTTTGTAACAATGCGGACGCGTTCGCATAGAACGCGATGCAATCAGCATCAAAGACCAGACGGTTCACGGCGACCACGTGTTTTAGATGAAAACACGGAAAAACAAGTTGAGGTCTATTTTAATGTCTACGCTGTTAGCATAGTTAGCATCGCTAAGTCTCTGTCCTGATCAACAGGTCCTAAAGCATCCCCTGCTTTATCGTCTATTTTAAAATAAATGGGACCATCATTTACTAAATGAACATCATGCTGTGTCGAAGAAGACTTCAAACTAGCGACTGAGTCCATAAACTCATTATGAAAATGTTTACTGAGAAGTGAGAAGTAGGCTCATTGTCTCATAGACTTCTATAGAAACAGACTTCTTTTTGGAGCCGGTGGAGTCGCCCCCTGCTGGAAGTTAGAGACAACGCAGCTTTAAGGAGCTTCAGCATCAGCTTCACCTTTCAGACTGCGAAGCTTTGTCTTTTTTTTTTTTTACAGTCTATAAAAGTATCCCATCTTTCTACAGTTATTTAAATTCTCCAAAATTAGACACAATCTGGCACCAGCATTACAAAGTAGTCTATGTCAGTGGAGACTTCCTCTACGTCCCTGAGGACGCTGCTACACAGACCTCCACAGCAGAGCTCAACTCTGTGTGTGAGGCTGGCGCTGCTGAGCCAGTAGTCTACTGTATATCCACAAAGTTCCACTCCCAGGCCGGATGTCTTTCACCTTCCTCTGGCTTTGTGTTGGCGTTCTAACCTCCGGCTGATTTGTGAGGACTATGGTTAACTGCTCCTCAGATCTCTGCAGGGTAAATCCAGACAGCTAGCTAGACTATCTGTCCAATCTGAGTTTTCTGTTGCACGACTAAAACTACTTTTGAACGTTCACGTTTCACCAAAACAAGTTCCTTCCTGAGGCTATTTAGCAGAGGCACCGTGGCTCCGTCTGGCACTTAGCACCGCCCAAGACGATTGTGATTGGTTTAAAGAAATGCCAATAAACCAGAGCACGTTTTTCTCCCATCCCACACGTTACGATTACTGCACACAAAACACATGTAGTTTATAAAATCTGATGTTTTATTCTAAAGTAAACTAGCCAACAATATAACGGACTACAAGTCCAGCTGAGATGATCAGACCATTAAACACACAACTGGTTGGATCCTTTACACTTTCTACAATGGGAGGAGAGTTCTGCATCGAGTACTTTTACTTTTAATACTTTAAGTTCATTTTCCTGACAATATTTACATACTTTAGTAAGTAGTAACATTTTCAATGCAGGACTTTTACTTGTAACAGAGTATTTGTACAGTGTGGTATTAGTATTTTTACAGAGGTAAAGGATCTGAATACTTCTTCCTGTACTGTAATTGCGATATGGCACACTGTCTGTTTGAATTCTGCTGCCTGCCGCACCACTAATACATGGTTATGCCATTAAACGTTTTTTTCTTTATTTTAACAACCAAGAACAATAAAAATGATTCAAATTGCTGCAGTATGTTTCTATTATCCAACACCTGCTTCTCTTGTGGACGGTCACGGGAAACTGTCCCAGCACGCAACATCTGCAACATGCACGCAGGCACGCAAGCACGCACACACTTATTAAGATATTAAAGTGTTCTCAGTTCTGCTGCTTTCAGTATTCTGCTATTATTCAGCAAATTGCTTGTTGTGTATAAAACAAATGAAAGTAAATCATTTCTAACATTCTTTTATTGAACAAATTGAACATTGAATTAAATATAAAAGGCAGCACTAAAAAAAAAAGAATGACGGTTACATTTTAAAGTGCAGTTTTCTGCTGATATTTTGTTTCAACTAACACAAAAAATCTCTTTCCACTGAATGTCTTTGTCAATATGTCGCAGCCTTTTTTTCTATTGCGCCAGTTGATATCGCGATGACGATAAAAAAAAAGATATATTGTGCAGCCCTTATTAGCACTAGAATATTGTCAAGCCGTTCTCACTCCCAACTTGTAAAATATGGACGCTTGGGCAGTGGCTCTCAGCGTCAGATACGACGCAAAAATCCCCCTTCAGTGTCTGTATGGAACGCACCGGGCAGAGCAGCAGCTCGACCACGGCGCTGTAAGATGACGTAGTGTTAAGAGAGACAACGGTAGCGAGTCGAATTAAAGATGGAAGGAAGTTAGTTGGGGGGGTGGATGGGTCAAATAACACAGGACCTTCACCCAGGAGACCGGGATTCATGTCCCGTGTGTCACTTTTTCTAACGCAACTGTCCTGTTCTTCTTTATCTAAACCAGGGATGCACCGAATCCAGGATTCGGCTTTGGATTCGGCCTAATATTGGGCTTTTTGACGGGGTTCGGTTTCTGCCCAACCTTAGAATTTTTTCCCACTGAACCGAACCCTACGCTTGTACTACGTGCGCTACGCTGGTCGACGTAATGACGCCGCCGTTGATTACGGGAAGGTGTTTACGTAGGTGGAGCTTCAATGCAGCAGGCTGAGAGGAAGTGGAAATGGAACTGGTGAGCAGAAAAAGTGTTGATTGGCAGTACTTTCAGTCAAAAGAAGGCCATTCAAGTCCAGCTACATGTTCAATCTGCAATGCTGATTAGTCTGGTGGTGGCGAGGACCCTAAACAATACACAACATCACCGCTGTTACAACATCTGGTATGAAACATCTGGAAGAATACGAGCTGAGCATGAAGGAATCTACAGACAGCAGCCAGAATGCAGCAACTTCAGGTACATTACATACATGAATGTGTTTACTGTGTTAATGGACTGAGGATGGGAGTAGGCTTCGGTATTCGGTTTCGGATTCGGCAGAATCTTAACCAGTGGATTCAGTATTCGGCCGAACCCCAAAAATCTGGATTTGGCGCATCCTTAACCTAAACCCAACTGTCACATTCTTCTTTGTCTAGACCCAACTGTCCCGTTCTTGTCCCGCGTGTCACAGAAACGTACCTTTTATAAGCCCACCCACCATCTTTTCCTAAACCAATAGTCCGGACCCAGCGCGTTTAGATAAAGCGCGTTTAGATCTGACGCTAAAGGAGACTTTTAGCGTCAATTACGCCAAAGGCACCTGACCAAGGGTCCGTGTTTTACGCGACGGGAGTGAGAATGTGTTGATATTGTGCATGTCAAGCTTGAACCAACTGAAAATGTAATTTGAGAAATGCAACTTTAAAAGCACAGTGTTCTGCAGTGTCACACACGTAACTACACGTATTGAAAAAGTGTGCATGCTGTTCGCCCTGGTAGTAACTGTGAATTACAGTCTTTAATATCGTCCATCAGTCTGAGCTGTGTTACTTAATGGCACACATACAATTACTTATTATATTTCTATTAATACCTTTCAATTTTATATTAAACTGTATTTAAAAAAGGCAGTTTGGCAATAACATTTTTAACAAGTTTTGAGCACCACAACACAAAACTAGTGCAGTCTTGTTTTTATCACCTTACAAATATTTCAAAAATACGATACATGTTAACTTTCAAAGACACAGAAACCATTTTTCATGCCTTCATCTCATCACGCCTGGATTATTGTAACAGCCTCGTTACTTGCTTCAACCAAACTTATCAGAACAACAATCCTACATTCCCAGCGGTGATGGACGAACAATATATTGATATATAAATAAAAGGTCGTGCAAACTATGTGAATTAGGAGAAGTTGAGAATGGATCCCATTTTCTTTTGTATTGTCCTTATTATTTTAGGTTAGTTTAGTTTATTTCGATCACACAGATACACATCACACACATAGCATAAATGGTAATAAAAAAACTTTGTTTTACATTTGTTCTAATCTTTATCTTTGTGAACATGCACATTCCTCTTTATAATTGCTCTCTCTAATCCGAAACAGTTTCTGGATACAGTCTGGAACCATCCTATTTTTGACCCTATACATTATTTGCATTGTTTTGGACTCCACCAAGATGAGTTAAGAACAACTATCTCACATGAAATGTCTGTTCAAATCCTGAAATGTTCTGGTGTACTGATGACGACCAAATGGAGTGGTCTTTAAAGGTGCTGTAGGTAGGATTATGAAGATCCAGGATTTACCAAAAAATGTCGACAACTTCTCAGTCCCTCCCCCCTTTCTGCTAAAGCCCAAAACGGTCTCCTAAGCCCATCCCCCCCACAAGGGAGAATGAATGTGTGTGCATGAGCAGTGATTGACACTGACACACCCTGGCCCTGATTGGTGCATCTGAACAGGGAGCCGTGGATTTTTGCAAATCACACTCCAGGCTGTAGGTGGAGCCAGAGGAGCTGGATTTATTTTTAATGACCAGCTTCATGTAGTTCTACTGGAACATAGGGTCAGTTTCAGCAGATATGACAGAAAGGTAGTTTTAGAAGTCTTACCTGCTGCACCTTTAAGATTTAATGTATAGAAGTTGGCAACTTGTCTCTAAAGCATGGCAAAAAAGACAAGAAGGTTTATTTATTTTATTTCATTTATGTTGCTATTCTGGTATCTGGTCCCTTGTTATAAATAATGGTATCTTGTAAGCCCGTTTTGGCTGGGCATACTTTTTGTGTGCATGACACAATAATAAAATGATTCATTCATATATTGGAAAGTGTACTGTATATGTGCAGTCAGTGTGAATATGTGACGATTAATTGGTGTTCTGGATTGCATCTGTAAGACTGCTAACATTCTGATGCTCATTATGTTGAGTACATACTGCAGTATTTGCATCATAAAAAGGGAGACTGTGCCTCTTGCCATTGCTGCATGTTATCAACAGACCCAAACGGAATCTGCGGATGTTTTTACAGTTTTTAATGAATATCTGCAGAATTTAGTGGACTGTAGCATTTATAGCCTATTATAAAATCATATTGGTTGTTCAACGTTTTAATGACATTCATATGAATTAGCAGACCCAAATGAATCTGGGGATATGTATATATATTTTTTTAAATCTTAAACTTTTTTTTTCTGCTCAGGGTGGAGATGTGTTAACATTCAGAGTTTTATTTAAAAAACTTTTTTTTTTAATCGGCAGAGAATTCTGTGTCTGCAGATTCCGTGTGGTCATGGTTATTAGGCTACATTACGTTTTTAGGCAGCGTTTTGAGCCAAGAGCGAACATTGGGGGGGTTGAGATGTTTTTATCTCCAGTAGAAGAACTAATCTCCGTTTAAGCTAACACGCCCAAACTGCATCTCTCATCAACATTCTCGTATACTGGGAATACGCGTGCCGGGGTAAACAGGAGGCAGCATGTTTACTTCACCTGTTGCTTGTAGTTGCTATGGTAACTTTAGTAGCTTAGTCAAAAGAGAACGAGACGTCATGACCCAATCAGGCGGCGAAACATCAGCGTCAGTGTCGGCGTTGCCAAAGGTCTCCGTTTGCGTCCGTTGAGACTGCAACACAACCCCGCAGATTCCAAACCAAAACGGGTCAGAAGTGTTTCCCAATGTCTCCGGTTTAGGGGCTCAGAAACACCAGAGCAGGGGGAATGAGAGGGGGAAACGCCAGAGCAGGGGGAATGAGAGGGGGAGACACCAGAGCAGGGGGAATGAGAGGGGGAGACACCAGAGCAGGGGGAATGAGAGGGGGAAACACCAGAGCAGGGGGAATGAGAGGGGGAAACACCAGAGCAGGGGGAATGAGAGGGGGAAACGCCAGAGCAGGTGGAATGAGAGGGGGAAATGCCAGAGCAAGGGGGAATGAGAGGGGGAGACACCAGAGCAGGGGGAATGAGAGGGGGAGACACCAGAGCAGGGGGAATGAGAGGGGGAAACACCAGAGCATGTGGAATGAGAGGGGGAAACGCCAGAGCAGGTGGAATGAGAGGGGGAAATGCCAGAGCAGGAGGAATGAGAGGGGGAAACACCAGAGCAGGGGGAATGAGAGGGGGAAATGCCAGAGCAGGGGGATTGAGAGGTGTGAACGTAGCAAAAGATATTTGTTTTTTAAACCAAAACGTAGCAATGCAAATGTAGCCTTAGCTACAGTTAATTAAGTAACATGTATTGACCCCACTGAAGCCCCTGCCATGGGAACAGATCTGCACGGTCCTTCACAGTGAATGAAAGAGAGAAAAAACTACCATTGCATGACAGTTGTCTCCTACTGAATCATGAGAAAAGTTACCTGTATGTAACTCCAGTTCTATAAGTGCGTAGCCCAACGTATGTAAAGACATTTACTGTGGGAAATATAATTACAGCCGGCACGGCCTCATTGTATACTATCATGCATCCGTTAAATCCAACACTAAACTTTGTCCGAACGCCCTGCAGCTGGCGTGAAAATAGACCTGGCGGGCAATTTTATCGGAGCAGGGAGCCACTTCACTTCCAGTGGATTATCCAGCATTGACTTGAATGGCCTTGATTGCTCGCACGGGCTGCAACACGTTCAGAGCGCAGATGCGCCCGGTGGAAAATAGGGGCTATACTTTATACTCTTACTAACGGCTTTGCTTCTGTAATAACTAATACGGCCACTAGAGGGCGCCACCACTGTGAACGTAAAGCTCGATGGTGTTTTAAGCACCCAACGTCGACTTCAAGGCAGCGCTGCGACCGCCAACTTCAAGGCACCTAACCCTAACCTTAACCCTAACCATTGCCTAATCCTAGTGCCTTCCAAGAAGCGCTGCCTGGAAGACGACGTTGGGGGCTTAAAACACCAAACACAAAATGTAAATATGAGTCGTAATTTCTACTTGTGGGGGCTTAGGAGAACAGTCCTCCTAAGATGGGACAGCAGTTAAGCCTTTGGGTCAAGTATAAACCCAGCTGAATAAATCACTGAGCTGTGTCGGAAACAAAGTGCATGTCAGCATTTGTATACCGCAGGGACGGAGATGGAGAGGACATATAAATAGCTTGCCTTCTAGTTCTGATGTGCTATTTTTTGTCTCAGTAACGCCAGACCTGCTAGGAGACTTAGTTTGCACTGATGCACATCTATCTGTTTATTGACTGTTATTGTGCCTCTTCTGGCGTTATTGTACATGTTCTTTATCAGTCCATCCAAATCTAATCCCTTTCTCTCACCAGACAGCTCAAACCAATACAGTGTATAATTGCATCTCCCATTAGGTGTGTAACAATACGGTGTTTGGTGTTTTAAGAACCCAACCTCAACAAGGATTAGGCAATGTGGCAAATATTTTCATACATTTCTTACCCCACCTTTATCCCCAAATAAGGGATATTATCCATGTGCCGTGATAAATAAAAAGTAGGTTAACACTGATCGAGTATTCTTGTGTTTATTGTTGTATGTGTATCGTTAGTCCTTTGTAGAACCAAGCCTATGGAGGGTTGGTGGTATGTACAGTTACACTTGTGCTTAATATAAATTATTTTGGTACCCCTATAATCGCATGTGGCCCCAGCCTGGCCCCTCTAAATGAAATGGTTTAGAACCGCCACTGCACATCCCACATTCAAATAACAAAATAAACAGAAAAAAATCTCTTCAAATAAATAAACAGAGAAGACGTAGTGACATCATAAGAAGAACACGCCCTAGGACATTCAAAAATTGCATCACAATTCTTTTTTCATCTCAACCGGCTGTAATCTTAACCCATTCACGATGCATCCTTACATCCAGTGGTGGAATGTAGCTAAGTACATTTACTCAAGTACTGTTAAGTACAGGTACTTGTACTTCACTTGAGTCTTTTCTTTTCATGCCACTTTCTACTTCTACGCCGCTACATTTCAGAGAGAAATATTGTACTTTTTACTCCACTACATTAATCTGTTAATTCTAAAGTAAACTAGCCAACAATATAACGGACTACAAGTCCAGCTGAGATGATTAGACCATTAAACACACAACTGGTTGGATCCTTTACACTTTCTACAATGGGAGGATTCTTCTGCATCGAGTACTTTTACTTTTAATACTTTAAGTACATTTTCCTGAGGATACTTACAGACTTTTACTTAAGTAACATTTTCAATACAGGACTTTTACTTGTGGTATTAGTACTTTTACTTAAATAAAGGCTCTGCATACTTCTTCCACCACTGGTTACATCCCTATCTCCCATACACACACACACTGAGCTATTGAACTTAGATATTGGTGATTGGCCACGGCTCCGCGCTCTGCACCACTTACCCTGACCGTCATTAGCATGATTATCAGGAATCAGAGCCCAGTTCCTCTGGCCCCCGCTGCCTGCTCTGCTCTATGCTGTCGGACTGAACCAGTAATGGAGGTTGGCCTTGATTTCCCCGTGGACATCTTCCTCTATTACACTGTGAGATGACGAGCCTGTAACTGCCATCACCAGCTCTCCTCGCAATACAACCAACCGTGCGGGGGGAGGAGAGCAGAACAGGGCCTGCAGCCATTCCAACAAGCAGCGCCTGATTATTGAGTTGATTAACACAGTCGTACCAAGGCTACTGTAGCTATGTCGCTGGAAGAAGTATTCAGATCCTTCACTTCAGTAAAAGTACTAATACCACACCATAAAAATACTCCGTTACAAGTAAAAGTCCTGCATTGAAAATGTTACTTAAGTGAAAGTATGTAAGTATCGTCAGGAAAATGTAGTTAAAGTATTAAAAATACTTGATGCAGAAAAATCCTCCCATTGTAGAAAGTGTAAAGGATCCAACCAGTTGTGTGTTTAATGGTCTGATCATCTCAGCTGGACTTGTAGTCCGTTATATTGTTGGCTAGTTTACTTTAGAATAAAACATCAGATTTTATAAACTACATGTGTTTTGTGTGCAGGAATCTTAACGTGTGTAAAGTAACTAAAGCTGTAACAGATTAATGTAGTGGAGTAAAAAGTACAATATTTCTCTCTGAAATGTAGCGGAGTAGAAGTAGAAAGTGGCATGAAAAGAAAAGACTGAAGTAAAGTACAAGTACCTCAACATTTGTACTTAAGTACAGTACTGGAGTAAATGTACTTAGTTACATTCCACCACTGGATGCAGTTTCCTTCTGGTCGCTTCCTGGCAGCCTGTACATCTGAAACGGGGGATTCGCTGAGTCATTATCACGCTCCCAGACTAATATCTCCGAGCTTTCTCTCTCTGTGTGTCTGCAGCAGACGCGTTGATGAAAAGAAGAGGTGCTAATGTTTAATGAGCTTGCACATTTAGGAGCTATCAATCTATCTATGTGCGTCCCTGATCTGGTGATCTACAACTACCAACTACAGAGTCTTAACTAAAACAAGGAAATGGATCACACCACCCCACTGCTTAAAGGGTTATTTCCAAGTTGGACCTTATTTCCCCATGCTGTCTAAGGCTACATTTACATTGCTAGGTTTTGAGTTTTGAGCCAAACGTTATCTCTGTGCACACAAATGTTTTTATCTCCAGTAGAAGACCTAATCTCCGTTTAAGCTAACACGCCCAAACTGCATATCTCATCAACATTCTCGTATACACGTGCCGGGGTAAACAGGAGTATACTCCGCCCGTTGCTGGTAGTGGCCATGGTAACGTTAGTAGCTTAGTCTCAGAGAACAAGACGTCATGACCCAATCAGGCGGAGAAACGTCGGCGTCAGTGGTGCCAAAGGTCTCCGTTTGCGTCCGTTGAGACTGCAACACAACCCTGCAGATTCCAAACCAAAACGGGTCAGAAGTGTTTCCAAATGTCTCCGGTTTAGGGGCTCGGAAACACCAGCGCAGGGGGAATGAGAGGGGGAAACGCCAGAGCAAGGGGAATGAGAGGGGGAAACACCAGAGCAGGGGGAATGAGAGGGGGAAACGCCAGAGCAGGGGGAATGAGAGGGGGAAACACCAGAGCAGGGGGAATGAGAGGGGGAAACACCAGAGCAGGGGGAATGAGAGGGGGGAACACCAGAGCAGGGGGAATGAGAGGGGGAAACACCAGAGCAGGGGGAATGAGAGGGGGAAACACCAGAGCAGGGGGAATGAGAGGGGGAAACACCAGAGCAGGGGGAATGAGAGGGGGAAACACCAGAGCAGGGGGAATGAGAGGGGGAAACACCAGAGCAGGGGGAATGAGAGGGGGAAACACCAGAGCAGGAGGAATGAGAGGGAGAAACGCCAGAGCAGGGGGAATGAGAGGGGGAAACGCCAGAGCAGGGGGAATGAGAGGGGGAAACACCAGAGCAGGAGGAATGAGAGGGAGAAACACCAGAGCAGGGGGAATGAGAGGGAGAAACACCAGAGCAGTCCACTAAAGACCAAGATTGATTCCCTAAATGGTGTAATTCACTGCCTCAGGATATCAGAAAGCGCTCTCTGTATTTTTGTAATAATAATAATATTTTTTTTATTTGGGACACTTTACATTATTACAGTGGCTATACTAAGGGAGGTTGTAGGCTGTGGTAAACAGGTGGTGTTTCAGGAGTTTCTTTTTAAACGTCCAGGGATGTAGCATTTTGGATATCTGCAGGGAGGGTGTTCCAGCTGCAACACTAAAGGCTCTGTCTCCAAAGGTACAGAGTCTGGTGTGGGGAACGGAGAGCAGGCCAGCGTCTGAGGACCGCAGGTTTCGGTGTGAGGCGGATGAGGGTTGGGGTGATGTGCTGCCAGGTCTTGGTGTGGGTGAGGACCCTGGTGGCAGAGTTTTGGACATACTCGAGCCTGTCTAAGGTTTTGCTGGGGACCATGTATGTATGGGTGTAGGTACGACTCCTTCCAATAAGGAGTTGGTGGGGCGGGTGGGGTGGGCGAGGCGGGATGAGGGAGCGCTTTAGCGAGTGTGAATGTACATGTGCTGTATTGTCTTTGTCTTATGTCTTATGTACTCCAGGACTCCATCGCTGTAGTCCAAACTGCCACAGAGTCAGAGAGTGATGGCCGCAGTCTGGAGATGTTTTTTAAGATGAAAAAAGGCGGATTAGGTGATGGATTTGATGTGAGTCTGGAAAGAGAGGGTGGAGTCCAGGATTATACCAAGGTTGCGGACCTCAGAGGATGGTGCAGATGGCGCACCCGTCAACATCCAGGATCAGATCTCCAACCTTCTGGAGCAGCACCTTGGGGGCCACAACCAAGATCATTAATCATTGATTTTTATATCATTTTTAAACCCTGGTTTTTATTTTATTCTGTTGGTTGTATTTGTTTGTTCATTTTTAACATTTTATTGTCTTTATGTTGTCATTTTTAGTCTTGCTTAATGTTTTTTTTTCATCTGCGTTTTCATTTTGTTCTGTGAAGCATTTTGGGCTGCATGCTTGCATTAAAGGTGCTATATACTATAAATAAAGTGGTGCGGCAGGTTTGAACTTCAACGGAACACGCATTCACACGAATGAATTACTGAAATTGTTGGGTCTTTGTTAATTATAGAGTGTGGTCTAGACCTACTCTATCTGTAAAGTGTCCTGAGATAACTCTTGTTATGATTTGATACTATAAATAAAACTGAATTGAACTGAATACTCTCTCTTTCTCTGAATCTCTTGCACACAATCGCTCACACAAATTAATTATCACGCAAACTGGGTGAGAGTGGGGAGTCAAAACAACCCGAACATATGAACTTATGTAACAGTTGGAAAAGCAATCAGTGGGATCTATATAATTAAATGCTCTGGATACACAGAATGCGTGTCAGAGGTCAGCAAGACTGGAAGCACTCAGCCGAGCTAAACTGTTGACATTGCTGTTGACATTATGCTTAATACACTGAGCTGTTACAGGAAGACAGTTCAGAAGCAGTTTGTCTTACTAAAAGGACAGTTTGTGCCAATGATGTGTGCTGATTATAAAGTCAAATTAAGGATAAAATGTACATTTATAAGTAAGATTTCCATTTTTAGAACACTCCTCGCAGAGTTTCAGTTGACCCCCACTCTGCAGATTTAAAATCTCTAAATATAAACCCAAACTATTCTGGCTGAGAACTGACGGTCACCTTCCAGACAGCCGTGCAGACAGTGTAACAGCCAATAACGAAGAGTTATGGACATGTGTGTCCACAGATTGTTGATGTAAAAGTCAATGTAAGTGGACTGTATTTATATATGACTACTTAAAGTGCTTTTTCCTAGCACATGAAGCAATTACCACTCACACACTGTGGCCGAGGCTGACGTGCAAGGTGCCACGTGCTCATTACATAAACATTTACACTATTACACACACCGATGGCGCAGCATCAGGAGCAATTTGGGGTTCAGTGTCTTGCCCATGTACGTCTTGACATGGGACAGCAGGACCAGGGATTGAACCACCGACCTTCCGATTGGTAAGTGACCACGCTACCACCTTAATCCACCACCATCCTTCTACCAAGAAGAGAAACCTCACACACAACGCTGATTTGTTTCAGTCCTGGCAGCCAGAAAGAAAGAGCACATACTGAAGGACAGAGACAACACACACACACACACACACACACACACACACACACACACACACACACACACACACACACACACACACACACACACACACACACACACACACACACACAACGTCCTGCATGCTTCTGCACCAAAAGACAAAAGGATAGTGATCAAAATGAGTTTGCCATTTTATCATCGCAACCCTTTATTAGATAGTGACAGTAGAGAGATGACAGGAATGGAGAGGAACATACAGGACCAAGTTCTCCTGCCGGACACCAACTGGGGATTGCAAATTCTGCACTCAACCCATTCAGCCTCTTTTTTTCTTATGCAACAGTTATTTTGTATGTATATGTTTGTTTTTCTGTATTTATTGTTTATTTTATATAGGTTTAATATGTTTGTTTGATCTCTAGGGAAGTGATCCAGGCTCGTCCAGCTGGGAGGAGGCCCCGGGGAAGACCCAGGACTAGGTGGAGGGACTATATCTCCACCCTGGCCTGGGAACGCTTCGGGGTCCCCCAGTCGGAGCTGGTTTATGTGGCTCGGGAAAAGGGAAGTATGGGGTCCCCCGCGACCCGACGAAGACGGATGGACATTTGTTTGTTTGTTTGTTTGTGTATGTATGCACCTTTCACCAAGGCAAATTCCACACAAGTGTACTTATTGTAGCAATAAAACCTTTTCTGATTCTAATGTTGCGGTTCATGGTCGGAACCTGAACCTCAGGGCCACCGAGGCGCCCCCGCTTTCTTAATGTATGCTGCAATTTGCACAGAAAAAGGAAAGAAATGGAGCAAAAAAGCACTAAATTTGGATGAGATGTTGAATGGAGGTCAAACTCTGCAGGGAGAGAACTTCATCAGGGTCAGGTTAACTTCCTGCAGCTCTGAACTGAAACTGAAAAAGTGTGAAGTGATAGCTACTCGCATCACATCGCAGTCTGCCTGCCGTTTTCAGACAAATAAAATGATTTCTCCCACTGACATGTGATCTCAGCCATCCTGATTCCAGTTGTTTATAACAAAGATTCTCAGCAGCTAAAGACACACTACGCCGAAGGTATGAAACGCTACACGCTTCCTGTCTGCTAAAGGGGCGTGGCCTCGTTTGAAAGGGTAATAAACATCGTGTGGATAGACATTTATATTTGCATAATTTATTATTATTTTCTTTTGCTAACATTAGATATTTACACAGCTAAAAGCCAGATTTAGCATGACGGAAATTAGTTTTCTTACAGCGTTCGCAAACATTAGCTGACATTGTCACTCACCCTCTTCTCTCCACATTACTTATCATTCCAATATGCATCTTGCACACTACTTTGCACTATTACTTTTTGCACCTTACATCCATGATAATATGTCCCCCTTAATATTAAGCCTGGACCCCCCTCTGGCCCACCTAACTTTGGCAAATATTTTCATACATGTCTTACCCCACCTTTATCCCCAAATAAGGGATATAAACTTTGTGCCGTGATAAATAAAAAGTAGGCTAACACTGATTGAGTATTCTTGTGTTTTTTGTTGTATGTGTATCGTTAGTCCTTTGTAGAACCAAGCCCATGGAGGGTTGGTGGTATGTACAGTTACACTTGTCCTTGATATATTTGGTACCCTTACAATCACATGTGGCCCCAGGCTGGCCCCTCCATTAGAGCTGAAGATCTTTGCCTTGTCTTAATTTCTATCATTTTACACGGGCTCGGGCTTGCGCTCCGGGTTGCACGGTAAATGAGCGGTCAGGTGATGCGTTTCGATTAGCGCGTAAATGGATGCTGAGGAGGTGAAACGGAGGCTGGCCTCTGGAGGACTTATTTTATTTCTTTGTTCCAACTTCCAAGTGGCCTATAGCCTACGTTAGTCATGAATAAATGATGTTAGAAAATGTATAAATGACTCATTCTTGATGAAAGACAAAAGAGCTGTGTGCATGCGGCGCAGTCTCTTTTTTCTTTCTCTCCCTTTTCCGCCGAGTGGTGCGCGTGTCCGGGCTATTCTCTGACGTGCACTCTAACAATCACTGCTGATAGACGGCCTTTAGTACAATCGGGCTGTAAACGGGTTCGGGCTTTTAAAAAGCTGTCGATGTACTTGTCGGGCCCGATTACAGCTCTACCCCCCATTTGGAACGGCCTAGAACAGCTGTAGTGGCAACTTTTTAAAAACCTTCCTCGCCATCTACAGTGCTGGAATATCCAAAAACTTGTGCTGAAATTGACTTTCCTATAAGCAAAAATACAGTCTACAATCAGTGGTCAGAAAACTTGTTTGCTCCACATCCTGCTCTGGAGTTTTGATAGGAAAAAACACACATCAAAGCACATTCTACAACATTACCTGAATTCTAACGTATATTGTATGAAGGTACAGTAAGTGTGGTGCAAAATGTGAGAGCTTGTAGACTACGATGTGAGAACTTGCACACAAAAAACTAATTGCACTTGTAGAAAATGTGCACACACCTGTATTCTGAATTTGAAGTCACATTCAGAATACAGGTGTGTGAACATATTTTAAATGTCACAAAACGATTTACTTTTGAATGAAAATAAAATACCAACCAACTTTAAACAGTACAACATGGTTCTTCCAACACTGCAACAAAGGCTGCAGTGTAGCTGTAACTGTGAGGATCGTAGTGCTGACAGTCAGTGTTTGGCCGTGCTCAGCTGTCGTATGGCTCTGGGTTAGAAGCTGTTTTGGAGTGTGTTTGTCCGTGATTTGATGGACCTGAAGTCACTTCCGCAGGGCAGCGGGTCAGACAGATGGTGTCCAGGGTGGACGGGTCTGTCAGCGAGTCGGCTGCTCTGCTGAGGCAGCGAACAACACCACAGTGTGAAGGATTAAATCTCCTTTAGTCCCACAGCCCTATGTTCCCACATTTCTAGGACATTTTCAAAATTAGGTCTTGTGTTCCTACATTTCCCTTCAATTTAAGCCCTATCCTCCCACAACATTTTTCTGGGGTTAGCGTTAGGCCGGCCACACACTGCCTGCGTGTCGTGAGCGTGTCAGCTGCGTGGCGTGTCCGTTTATATTTCGGCTCCCATGGTAACAGGTTACAGCTTGCACACTGCCTGCGTGACACGTGCGTCTCAGGCGCGGCTCTCTCACGCCGAAAACGCGTGCCTGCTAGAAATAGGACAGACGCCTATTTTTCACGCCACACGCAAGCGCGTTGGAAGCGTTTCCAGACAAAATAGAATAGGAAAAGATGTTTAGATGTCATTTTGACACAAATACATATTAATAAATTAAATGAAATAATTATTGATTTTCAAATATTGCACCTGTCAATAATGAACGAAATATTGCGTAGCCTATTTTGCCGTCAGTACTGCCGACGTTGTCTTTACTGTAATCAGATCAGTATATGTTTATGTTTATGTTTATGGGAAACATACATGTGTACAGACGAGGCTAGCAGCAGCAGCAGCGCCGCGTCAGACACCTTTCTGGTGTGTAAAGACACAGAAAACGGAAACGCAGCTGACACGCAACAGACACGCAACAGACACGCAACAGACACGCAACAGTCAATGTGGCCGGCCTTAGGGGGGTAAAATCTGATACAAATTTATGAAAAAGGAAATGTGGGAACATATGGTCTAATTTTTGAAAGAAATCTTAGAAATGTGGGAACATAGGCACGCTCCCATAAAATCAATTCACGTATGTACCCGTGATTGTTTTTGCGACGATTTTAAAAATCAATTCTTTTCCCTAGAATCGATATTTTGTATTTATTCATTTTTAACCAATGATTCACCTAAATATTTAGCTGCGTTTCTTCTGGACATTTTAATATGAAACACATGAGTTCATCAGTTATATGCAAATACCCAAAAAAGGTCAATTCAAGAAGCCCCTCAGACTTCAGAGGGTTAGACGGTACCGACGGCGTCTACATCATCTCAGTTTCCAGCAAAACAGAGCGAAATCCGAAAAAGCAGAAGATCAACGTTATGTTCTTCTTTACAAATGGAATAAATGTCAGACTGACTGACTGACGTGTGATGTTCATTCTTCTTAGAAAACAATCAGTTTTTCAGTATCGGCGGCCATGTATCGTGAGAGAATCAAACTGAGACAAAAGCATATCGTCCCAGCCCGACTAGTTACAGTTAACCCTCTGAGGTCGAAGGGCATTTTCGCACATCTTCTTAATTTTACCTGATCCCCGTGTGTTCCATATCAAAATGTCCAGAACAAACTCAGCTCTCCGTGTAGTGACGCCCACATGTTTTCTAGAGCGACGTGTGAAGAGATAATTTGACGCTAAAGCTGAAACGTTGATGTTCGCTTTATGAAAATGCTTCAAATCTCTTTCTCTTTTTCTTCAAACCTTAACTTATGATGTGTTGTATGAATTGTTCTGGTGCTTGAAATGAGTTTACAAGGTTTAGGTTATATATGATTACAATTGTAAATGTGTAAAATGAAATTTTGTAATATGGTTTTTTGAGTAGAAGTTTTTGTCAATCGTCTTTTGGACGCGCCGGTGCGTCTTCCGTCCTCAGAGGGTTAAACTACATAAAATAAGCCAAACTACACGAATGGCGTTTTTCTACTACATGGTACCTGCTCGACTCGCCTCGACTCCACTCGCCTTTTTTGGTTTTTCATTACGAAAAAAAGTCCCTGGCTAACAGGTACTGTTGTTAAAAACGCCATAAGTGGACTGTTTCATCTTGATGGCCACTTCATTATAAGGTAAAGGTACTTTATTGTCACATAGCAAAATTCATTCTCTGCATTTAACCCTTCCTCAAGGGAGCAGTGGGCAGCCATTTACAGGACCAACTCCAGATCTGAGCCAGTGTCTTGATCAAGGGCACTGACTGGAGAACCCAGTACATGTTTTTTGATGGTGGGAGAAACCGGAGCACCCGGAAACATGGGGAGAACATTTAAACTCCACACAGAAAGGCCTGGAGCGACCTGGATTCGAACCCAGAACCTTCTTGCTGTGAGGCCACAGTGCTAACCATTGGGCCACCATGCTGTCACCCTTTGTAACCAATTCCACTCACTTAAACTGAACAGCTCTGATAGAGAAATGTACAGGTATATCCTCTATGAAGTCCACACTAAAGTGGAAAACAATGGACTGGAACGACAAGCGTCTTACGAGATAACAGATGGGTAAATTACAGTCATGTGAAACTACTCTGTCAGTGGTGACGCAAAACGCTGATGATTCATTCATAAGTTCCCGGAAACCTCAATTTACTGCTCGGTACAGAGTATTTATAGTATTTATAGTGTTGTTCACGCAAGCAAATTCTAAGTGAGGGAAGGATTTACATTTTTATTGTTACACTGTCACGGATCTTTTGGGGGGGGTTCTCTTCAGTAAGCATTACCAATTGTCGTTCTTATAGAACACAGACATTACAGTACGCACAGTTTGTGTCACCTTCAGATTTTGGGATCTTTTCACTGTCAAAAGCTGCAAGAAAAGCCAGCATGCAGAGCTGAAGAGATCAGATCTGACAAAGGATTGCTTGGAAAACCTAAGAGCACAAGTTCTGCAACACTTTAAATACCACAGGTAGCCTGATAATCTGCCACTACACACATTTAAACAAGTTTACATTTTAAAAATGCTTGCAGAGCCTCACATACCAGTGGGTATTGTTTTCTTCCAAGAACAGAATAGAACACTCAAAAAGAAAATAACCCTTGTACTAATACAATTGTCACTATCTAAATGTGTTTGATGCCAGTGAAGCCTCCAGTGGCAGGGTGTGCACCATGCCACTGGAGGCTTCACTGGCAAACACATTTCAGTTGCCTCCTGCACCTTGCTACCTGCGACCTTTGCACATTAGAAGCAATTACACTGAGCTGCCAGTTTAGTACAGCTGCATCTAATGCAATCCAAAACAACGGCTCTATTAATCCAATAAATCCACGTATTAGTGATAATAAGCGTTTCTTTATGAAAACATCATTAACTCAGTGTATATATATATATTCATTTCTGTTGGCACTCTTCTCGCCTGAGTCTCCGTCTTCATTGAGAAAACGGCAGCGGGTGAACCGAAGCCACCAAAATGGTTTCACACACAGCCAGATGGACGGATGGGTGGATGGAGGGGCTGTTAAGGTTGTGTTTGGGTGAGGGGGGACAGCACAGCACGGCACGGCACGGCACGGAGTCATGTCTGTGGGTGTTTTCTCCACCCTGGAGTCCCATTTTTCTCTCTCTGTGACCTAAAAACTAATTCCTGCGCTGCCTGCTTTTATTTTTCGAGCGAACCAAAAAAAAAAAAAAAAGAAAAAACTAAGAAAGAAAGGAAGAAGAGAAGACACAAGTAGCGGATTATTCTTGCAGAATAAATGCGCGCCGACCTACTGCATCCTAACAGCGACGGGAAAGAGACTTCATATGATTCTAAGCACTTTTTTTTTTTTTTAAAGTGGAATGCGTGTGCCGTTTTCCAAACGGAGCGGAGAGATTGCTCCACATTCCCAGTAAGTTGGCAGTGGCGGTAACTCCAAACTCTAACCGTCCGAAACCCAGAAAAAAAAACGTAGAAAAAACACAAGGCGCCGGCTGCTTACCTTCCTTTTTTAAGGCATTGATGATCGACTTCATTTTCCCTTCTTTGCTATATTCCGATTTGCATATCACGGGACTTTTTTTTTTTAGAGCCCGACTATTCCTTTCAGCACCACGGACAGCGACTCCGCGGAGAGGAGCTGCCGCGAGCAGCGCACATGATCCCCGCTCATCACACCTTTACTGCCACCCCCCTCCGCGCGCTCTCTCTCTCTCTTACACACACACACACACACACACACACACACACACACACACACACACACACACACACACACACACACACACACACATATGCGCACGCACGCGCGCACATGACTTCCATTACCCCGCCCCTTACACTCCCCCCCTCTCCCTCTATTTTCTCGCTGCCATGCGGGAGAGGCTGCACTGCGCTGCACAGATATTCAGTTTGCTGTCCGTGACGGAGTGAAGAAACTAGAAAATATTCACATTTAACATGCTGGAATCAGAGTATTTTTAACTTTGTTTCCGTAGAAAATGTCTCAAATCTATTAATCGATTATCAACATAGTTGCGGAATACTTTAATAGTTGACAACTAATCGATGACTAGATTAATATCTGCAGCTCAAGAGTTGTGACAAAGATATTAAAAAAATAAAACAGGTCGGAAAAACCGTGTTTCTAAATGACCTCAAACACGTTTCTTTTTGCTGCTCTGAAAACACAATATAAAGGCAAGTAGTGATGTCATCAGTAATGAGCCAATGATATCTGCCCGTGTGTACATCAGTTGGAAAGTAACTAAGTAGGCCTACCTCTAAAGTACTGTACTTTAGTACAACTTCAATGTACTTATGTATTTTACTTAACTTACTTTCCATTTTCTGCTACTTCAGACACAAATACTGTACTTTTTACTCCACTACATTTATTTGATTACTTTGCAAATTCAGAATAATAATACAAAATGTGTTTTACGGATAAAGAGATGTTTTGATCCCTTGGTGACATTCATAAACTTTCCTGCAGAAAATGCGGAAAAGCTTAAAAGCTGATGCTAAACGGCATTGCTGGCTTTAAAAGTTGAATACCAATCATTTATTAAAAATATGGATTATTTTAAGAATTGTTAAAAAGACGAAGCTACACAGAATTGCTAGCTTTAACATGTTAGAAGTGTAAATGGGTCTAATTAGCACGGCCACACGGACTCATTTTAAACAAACTAAAAAGTTAAAGCTATAGTGCGTAGTTTCTGTCTCCCCCATGAGGAATTCTAAGAAATGACAACAACACTGTCGGCGCGTCCACATGATACAAGCCTTCCGTGACCGCGCCCCACCCCTCCTCCACACAGCTGCTAGTAGCCAAGGAGGACACAGAGGATTAAAAAAACATGGCGGACTCTTCAGAAGAGGTCATTATCTTCACTTCAGTTTCTGCGCGGGAAAGTCACCGGACGCCACAATCTTCTGAACATAGTCACACTGAGAGATACAGAGAGAGCTGATAGTCTTAATTAGCTTTGTAGAAACTCATTTGTCAATGGCTTGAATGTAACGGACGATCACTAATATCAAAATGTTACGCACTAAAGCTTTAAAGTAAAACTCAGAATGCAAACAGATCTCCACCTCAAGCAGAAAACATCAAAAACAAAAAAAAACATCACTAGATTTGTTTGGGTCTGCTAATTAGTATGAATGTCATTAAAAAGTTGAATAATACCAATATGATACTATAATAGGCTATACATGTTACAAAAAAACTAAGTAAAATGAAGCAGTACATATCTAGTTACATATATGGAAAATCATGTCATTCAAAAGAAAATAAGTTCACTGAAAAAAAGAAAAAGAAAATACTTGTAAAACCTTTTGAATTATGGATCAAATTAAGGAGCAGAAGAGCTCCTGAATGGTTGGGTGTTAGCCCGCAGCAGACACACTTTAGCTGTACCATCATCTCACACACTGAACTGGCTTGACATCATCGTCACTTTAACAGCAGCACCAACGTGACATCATCACTTCGCGTAAACATACACGTCACTTTCTAAATCCAAGTGGCGGCTATCCGCGTGTATGTCTACGCCATATTGAGAATGAACATACGTCATGGTAGATTGCTGTCACGTGACGATTTGGGAGGTGTCTGAGCCCGCCCACCATTTTGGGATCCTACGCTATCGGTTGCCAGGGGCAACAGTGTAAGAGCGACACAGAGACGGAGCAGGAAAGACGGCTCGAGGAATTAACATCACGGCGAACGGGTTGGGTTTAGGAAAAGAAGAACGGGATGCAGGACAACGACGGCACGGTTGGGTTTAGGAAACGTGACACGCGGGACACGATCCCCGGTCTCCTGGGGTGAAAGTCCTGTGTTTGACCCATCCTCCAACCTCCATAGGCGGATTTTCGGGCTTTGATACTACTCGCTACGGCGTAAATTCACACGCAATCGCAAGGTAATGTAAGTCAATGGAGGCCAAACGGCGTTGATAAACACGCTAAAAAACGATTATGCGTCTTGATAACACATCCAAATTGGCGTGTCGAACATACGCCACTTCATGAGATCAGTCTGGCAGCACAGCTCGCCTGTTGGACTGAAGACTTTCAGCAGAATATCTGTTATGTGCAGCATCAGGCAGACTCCCAGTCAGTGACCTAAAAACACCCAGGTGGCAGTGTCAAGTCCTAAAGTTGGACCCACAGTGGAAAAGCAAACTCATTTTGGTCATTAGCTCGGCTCACTGCAGATATGATGAAGCTTTCTCCCTGAAGGTTTCAGAAAAACAGACTGTAGACTGCAAAAGAATTTCATTTCCATTTTGTTTTGGGCAGTTTATTTTGATAGGACAGCAGAATACATAAAAGGGGAGAGAGAGGGGGGAATGACATGCAGCAAAGGGCCCGCTGCGTCGAGGAGTAACCCTCAATATATGGGCAGCCGCTCTACCAACTGAGCTATCCGGGCGCCCATTATGCATTGTTTTAAAGACAGTATTTGCTCAGAGATTTACTGTTGTCTGGTTTCAGTTTTGGCATCCCGTAGTGTTCTAAATGCTGCCTTAGAGGCTTTTTGTCTGTGAAAACACAATACGATTCTGGGGACAAATCTGAACTACGATAATGAAATGGAAATATGTTCAGTAAAGGTACAAATTATCACAAACAGTTTGAGCACAAAAGACCAGGACAGCTGGTTGCCTTTTTTTCTCCATCATTTAAAAGCTTCTCCATTAAACAACAATCATCCTTTTGGAATAAATAAATAGAACTTTTAGCAGTGTGATGAATCTCATTAACAGTCACTGCCTCAGGTGTTTGGATTCAATTCATCTGCACATTTAACGTTAATAAAACATGAAAAGAACAGAGAAAATAACAACTGACTGTGCAGATTGAAAACCCAGAGAGACAGAGACGCACGCGCACACACACACACACACACACACACACACACACACACACACACACACACACACACACACACACACACGTAAAAAATAAAGATGGGATTCACATTCCAAATTCAACTACATGGTCACTCGGAAAGCGCAGACCTCCACCAAGGCCACGCATTTTGGAGATCTGCTCCAAAACTGAATGGGTCCGTCCTCCACCCATGAAAGCAAGAGCATAGGTGGTTGCCTGGATATAATATGTATGCTTAATGACGGCAAGATAAGAAGAGTTTCCCAGGTTGGAAACATTAATAAAACTGGTATCATTAAGCTTAAAAAGAGAAAAAGATTATAAAAGGGGGAAATCCAGAGAGTCTATTAACTACTTAAACTGACAGGGACTTATATATTGAAGTGCAAATGGTCTTAAAAAGTATATAAATAACTGAATGTAAAGTGCACAAGTAAGCTTACAATCACATTTTGAATCCATCTGTGTTCAAAGAGACAGAATGAGAAGAAACACATGGCTACATCAAAATGTGTTGAGACAAATTTACATCAATAAAAACGCTGAACCAAATAGAGATACAAAAATATTTTTTTCATTTTCTCATCTTAAATGTGTCCACTGTCATTATTGGAATCTATTGAATAAACCGCGTTCATTCCGAGACAGATGACCTCTTATTTTCCAAGATGACTTCATTTGTCATCGTGTCGATGCATTACGCATTATTTATTACTTAAAGAATATTTAATTCCAGAATTATATATGAACCCAAAAACGTTTTGAGACAAAAACGATCTCCGTCCACACAAGAGTTTTAGCCATATTAACACGTCTGACAGCACATATCACGTGACCATTCACACACACACACACACACACACACTGGGCATGTGCGTGCCAGTGTAAACAGGAAGCAGATTGTCTGACGTTACTCTGTGGTTGAAAATAATGGATGGAGAAGTTGAAAATACTGAAAATAGTTTGGAGAAAGAACAACAGTGGTCAAAAGTAAGAGCAGGGATTCATTATCTTGGAGCGAGGACGAGGTGGAACTGTTACTGAAAGGTCTGTAAGATACCTAACTGATAAGACTGACTGACGTGCGTCATCGTTTCCAAAGGTCTCCGTTTGTGCCCGTCCAGACTACAAAGCAACCCCGGAGTTTTCAAACCAAAACGGGGGCTGCAGTGTCTCCCTTTTAGGATCTTAGAAAAGCCTGTGCACAGCACTGTGGGGGAGGGTCTGGCTAGTCCACACAGCATTCCTAGATGGGAGAAAAAGGTGCTCTGGTTTATTGTCATTTCTTTAAACCAATCAAAATCGTCTTACGCTAACGCTAAGCGCCGGACACAATGACAGCGCCGCTGCATGATAGCCTCGGGAAGGAACTTGTTTTGATGGAACATGTGTACGTTCAAAAGTAGTTTTAGTCGTGCAACAGAAAACTCCGATTGGACAGATAGTCTAGCTAGCTGTCTGGATTTACTCTGCAGAGATCTGAGGAGCAGTTAACCATAGTCCTCAGACATCCACCGGAGGTTAGAACGCCAACACAGAGACAGAGGAAAGAGACGGACATCTGGCCGAAATGAGGGACATCCGGCTGAATTTCCGGCGGCACTAGAGCAATCCCGGAAGTGGAAGGTCGTGGATATAGACTACACAGCCAATAAATGATAGACACACCCACCAAACGAGAGAAAACATAACTCAGAGCACATTGTGCAAAGTTGTGCACCGTTGCACACCATTCCAAGGAAACATGTCGTTCAACCAGGAAACCGTAGCAACACGGTACACACAGTTTTGAGACTGAACGTGCCCCAGTTGTTGGGAGCAGGGGATACAGGGAAATATAGGATTTGAGCCACCGACAGACTGGTGAGCAGCTTCTCCCAGTAACACATCCCCGTTGTTGCTAAGCAACTCAGAGGGGGACAGCTCCATACATCATTAAAGCTACACTTACAGTGCACAGCCGCGTGCACACCTGCCCGTTGTATGATGTCATGTATCCCCCTCTCTCTCTGTACTTGTCCTGTTTCCAAGTTGTTTGATTTCCTGCTCTGCTGTTGTGTGAAGTCATCTGGTTACACCCTGTCCTCGTTAATGAAGGCCTGTCAACGCTCCGCGTCTCTTATTTCCTCCTTCTCTTTCTTTCCGCTACAACTTCAGAGCACGGAGACACACTGATACGAACTCATCCAAGAACTGACCCCGCTGAAAAAGCAACATACCAGATGGCTACATGCAAAGCATATGTTGTCATAAAGTATGCAATAATGCAGAGATGAGAGCAGATTACCATACTGTGAACTGACATTTCATGTTAGTCGAAACATAAAATATGCATCTCTTTTTTTTGGCCACTTCTGGTTTCCATATGTGATTGTTAAACATATCAATCTAAAACCATGAGCATAAATCTGCAATCAAAGACAAACTACAAATTACAACACCTCATGCCAAACTTACACCAAACGACTTTTCAAGCGATTCCACTGTCGCACACTACTTTCCAGTCTTGCTAGAGTGGAGGGGGGGCTCCCGTCATCTCAATTGTTTGGTGTAAGGTCATAAAACTCAGTCCCAGTCAGTCTTTTTCCCGTCTGGACGTTCAGACAAAATCAAACATGCTTGATATTATGGTAAGTTTTAAAGTGCTCATATTATGCTCATTTCAGGTTGATAATTGTATTTAGAGGTTATATCAGAATAGGTTTACATGGTTTCATTTTCAAAAAACACCATATATTTGTCATACTGCACATTGCTGCAGCTCCTCTTTTCACCCTGTGTGTTGAGATCTCTGTTTTAGCTACAGAGTGAGACCTCTCACTTCTGTCCCATCTTTGTTGGGAGTCGCACATGCGCAGTAGCTAGGTAAGGACTACTAGCCAGTCAGAAGCAGAGTATGAGGGCGTGCCCTGACAGTACCTAGGTAAGGACTACTAGCCAGTCAGAAGCAGAGTATGAGGGCGTGCCATGCTAGCAGCTAGGCGAGCATTATAACGTGTGTTCCAAAGTGACCACGTTTGTCTCTGAAGTAAAGGCTGGACTACAATAGAGCTGTTTGGAGCAGTTTGTGAACAGTGTTTTCTGTTGGAGATGGTAAGTCCCTTTGGGGTGGACTTTGGGCTTTTTCACTTTGTAAACCTATAACATGCACAAAAAAGATATATAACACAATAAAGGAAAGGGGAAAAGCCAAAAAGCATAAAATGAGCAATCATGTGGACATTGTCAACAACCAATGGGTGTGCTCCCTCCAGCACCAAACAGGAAGCAGCACATGGCTAGAGCCAGTGTTGTTTGTGGTTGCTATGGTGTCGCGTTACGCTAAAGAGGGAAAGTGGCTGATTTTCAACCCTTCTGAAGCGTGTCATCCAACGGGAGATTTACCGGCAGATAAACACAGACCTTCAGGTACAGCTGTTATTCATCTGCCTGTACGGCAGAACCAAACATCTGCAAACTCTCTCTTAAATTACCAGCTAACGCAACCAGCTTGACCCTGCAAGATCCCCCAGTCTTTACACATAATGACAGTCTTTAACATTAGAGGTGAGATGATTGTATTTAGATGTGAGATGGTGTCATACTTTAGTCTTTTCAAAGTCTTCTAGTGTCTGGTAGGCATAAAGCATAAGAGTACACTAGGTTAGACTTTTGTATTTATATCCACGTATATATATAACACAACCAAACATTACACCCATGTGTGATTCTTGGACATCAACCTGCTGCTCTAACAGCCTCCACTCTTCTGGTTCCAAGCTTTTCCAACACATTTTTAAAACCTGCTGCAGGGACTTGTTCCCATTCAGACACATCAGGTCCGGCTCACAGTCGCAGCTCCAGTTCATCCCAGAGGTGTTGGATGAGGTCAGAGCTCTGTGCAGATCAATCAAGTTCTTCCACACCAAACTGAGAGAACTTTGTCTTTATGGAGCTAAACTGCGTGCACGGGGGCGTTGTCATGTTGAAACAGGAAACCGACAAACACAAACACTACTGTTTAAGATATCGTACAGTGCTGTAGCATTAAGATTAACCTTAGAGGGTATCTAGATTTTTTTTTCAACCTGGACCCTATTTTCCCACGTTTTTGTGTTTGCGTTTGGTTGAAATAAACTCTTAATTCACCCATTTACATGTAGAAATATGCTGGCTCTGTGCACGCTAAAAGTATTGTTTATTTACATGGAGTCTGGTGAGTTTAAGCAATAAGCACATTTTCCAAAATGTCAAACTATTGCTTTAATACTACTATTATGTGTTTCTTTGAGATTACTTTCTCCGTGCACACAAACGTTCAGAGTTCATCAGAAAATCTGTGAATTATTCCCTCTCCTTCCCTCTCTTGGGTCTCAGTCAACGATCTTGTAGATAATAAATAAAGATAAAACTACAATATGTTTTTTTCTGCAAATCTTCATATCCACTCCCTGGCTGTGTGTATATAAAAATAAACCCTGATGCATTAACATTCTGTCCCTTCTGCCTTGCTCTGACAGCTAGATGTCTGTTTTTCCTGCAGCAGAAACTCTGCTGAGTGTCAGCCAGCTCTGGATGTTTTTTGGAAGGATATTTTAAAGTCATTTTTGGGGGGTTCTTGCAGGAATTGGCTTGTGTTCACGAGGTGGTGCAGTGTAGAATAGACTCCAGCTTTAGGAAGCACACAGAGAGCGTCCTCAAAACTGTAAATCCTGCAGAAAACTGTGAAATAGACAAGTGTGACAGTGGTTGAGGTGTGTTTGTGAATGTGTCAAGTGCATGTGTGTGTCAGTATAAAAGTGTGTGTTTGGTCAATACGTACTCCCTGTCGGATTATCACACTCTGGCAGCGGTTGGTGTAATATGCCCATCTGTCAATCATTCTTACACAGGCTTACGGCTGTACGGAAAGGAGAAATCTGCTACAGACATCCTCAACATACACTCATTCATTATACTGCGTGTGTGTGTGTGTGTGTGGGTGTGTGCGTGTGTCTCATTAGAGTGACAGTCCATTGTAAAGAAACTAAATAACGTCTTTTGGGAGCATATTTTGCAATGAGCAGACTTTGCTTTTTTTTTTGCATTAGTTCTTGAAATGTTTGCCTTGTTTCCATCGCCGTGCTTTGTTGTGTCTCGGCTCTGCTGTGACCCCGCCGCCGGCTCGCAGTCGCTGCATATTATTATTGTCTTTGTTGCTGCTCGCAAAAGTCTTTATCTAAATATGGAAATGTGTTGTGAGTTAATGGAAAAGACGAGGACGTTAAAGACAATTGCGTGGATGTAGAAATGTTTTGCTGATTGTTATAAGTTGGATGGTTGGCTGCATTATCTATTCATGATTTTTTTTTTCAAACGACGGAATGTTGCTAAGTACATTTACTCAAGTACTGTACTAATTTTAAAGTACTTGTACTTTACTACGGATGTCACAGGCGGCAACAGATTACGTTTAAAATTAGATCTACTCAGATTGGACCTTTACTTGTAACAGAGTATTTGTACACTGTGGTATTGCAAACTGATCTCATGAAGTGGCGTATGTATGACACGTCAATTCATACGCCATTATTGGCGTGTTATCAAGACGCATACTCGCTTTTTAGCGTGTTTATCAACGCCGTTTGGCCTCCATTGACTTACATTACCTTGCGATTGCGTGTGAATTGACGCCGTAGAGAGTAGTATGAAAGGGCGAAAATCCACATAGGGAGGTTGGTCGGGGGGGTGGAGGATGGGTCAAACACAGGACTTTCACCCAGGAGACCGGGGATCGTGTCCCGCGTGTCACGTTTCCTAAACCCAAACGTCGCTTTCTTCTCGCGATAACACGCCAAGTGGCGTGTATTTTTACGTCCGCTGTATACAGCGTAGACATACACGTGGATAGCTCAAAATGCGTACAGATAACACGCCACTTGGAAAGTGGGCGTGTATGTTTACGCAAAGTCATGATGTCATGTTGCGTATTGTTACTTTTTACTGAAGTTAAAGATCCGAGTACTTCTTCCACCGATGATAGTTTCATGCTGTAAAACTGTGTTGAGATTTATTAAGCAAGTATGCAGCGGTGGAAAGTAAGTAAGTACATTTACTCCAGTACTGTACTTAAGTCCAGATGTTGAGCTACTTGTACTTTACTTGAGTCTTTTCTTTTCATGCCACTTTCTACTTCTACTCCGCTACATTTCAGAAAGAAATATTGTACTTTTTACTCCACTACATTAATCTGTTACAGCTTTAGTTACTAGTTACTTTACACGTTAAGATTCCTGCATACAAAACACATGTAGTTTATAAAATCTGATGTTTTATTATAAAGTAAACTAGCCAACAATATAACGGACTACAAGTCCAGCTGAGATGATCAGACCATTAAACACACAACTGGTTGGATCCTTTACACTTTCTACAATGGGAGGATTTTTTTGCATTGAGTACTTTTAATACTTTAAGTACATTTTCCTGATGATGCTTACTCCCTCTGTCCCCATCCCCCCCTGAACCGTTACATAATCTGGACACAGTGAGCAGGAGAACCCGTAAAAGCCACAGGGCTTATGGTGTTTAGATCACATCACACACACACACACACACACACACACACACACACACACACACACACACACACACACACACACACATCAACATTTAAACACACTAAAGCTGCATACAGTAAGAGGCTCTGCATGACATAAGCTGTCTCCGATGAGATGGTGTGGGCCGCAAGTACGATGTGAGTGTTTAAGGTGGAGCGGTAGAGGGCCGACGGGAGTATAAATTAGAGAGTAGGAGGGGTGGGGGGGTGTGGGCACCCACCTTTGCAGCAGGCTGAACCCATAGCGACCAATCGAGACTCCAGAAGTAAAAAAGTCCCATTCCCCAAGTCCACAGAACCAACAGCTCCCAGGGGACGGAAACGGAACAGAGATGTCCGAACACGCAGGGGGGCGCTGACCGGCTGACTACCCGAGCACCTTTAGCTAACCCCAGCTGACACTCACACACTCATAGCTGCAGCCCAAGGCGTGTGCTTGGGGTTGAAACAGTGTGAAGGGCGGGAGTTAGGGGTTTGTAGCAGATGTGGACAGCAAACAACTTTGGGGGGGTAATCCTGCACCACGGCGGCATGGTGTTCCACTTCCCTTAGCCCTTCGTCAGGTCGCCGCAGTGTAAGGCTGGTGCGTGGCGTCCATGAGATAGGGCAATAATTGCAGGATTACATCTTTAGATTAGATTAGATTTCTCTTTCGCTCTCTCTCTCTTCATTCATTTCCCCCACAGCCTCATCTTTCTCTGTCCTCCTTTATATATTTATTTGTTTAGTCATGTTTTCTCATTTTCTCTGAGGCCTCGTAATCCCCAAGCCATCTCCGTCCGTGCACCACAAACTGCTCTAAAGGCTCTGTGTTTCTTTTAGTTTACAGGAGACATCATCACAACGGTTGTAAGCAGCGTACAGAAAAGTGTAATGTATATTATTGTATACGTATATATGGAAGCTGTACACGATTTGTGATAGTTTGCATGGCTTTGAAACTGAAAATGTCTCTCCATCAGGTGGTAGATAGGAGCTGAATCCGTTGCCATCCCCAATCTGCTTCTCCAGAACTTAATAAGTGAGTTAATGGCAACTAAGCAACAAAGGTAATAAATAGCAAGATGGGAAGAAGAAAAACATGGAACTAGTTCAAAAATCGTTTTATTTTTTTCATTTCTGTATGTTCGTGAGAAATCTTTCTCGTCTTCTCACCTCCCTCTCGTTCCTCTCACACACACACAAATGCAGAGTGAAATAACTCTCAGACAGCATACATACACATACATATATATATATATATATATATTCAGCATTTTAATGCAGTCTTACAAAACGAACCCTTTACTGTAACAAGCAGTGGACAAAATACAGGCTGAGTGGGCCATATGTTGCCTTATTTGGGATTGCAGCCACTTGAATCCTCACTCAAACAATCCGTAGATCATTTGAAAGCACAAAGTTACATTTGGTTCAGTATCACTTACAGTAGACTACGTTTAAAAAAAACTACAAACAACCATCGTTTAAAAGACCAGGGTCATGACTGCAATCAAAAGTACAAGTCCTGATAAGCAGTTGTCTAATTTCCTAATTTTCTAATCTCTCTCTCTGACACACAAAAACTATTTACTTGTTTCTCCAAAAGACGCTAAACGGAGCATTATGTTGCATAACAAACAAACACAATCAATAGAAGAATCATTGAATCCATCTGCCGAGTTAATCGAAACCTTCCACGCAGAGGCACGGATCAGCCAACACCTCTGGAAACCGACCAATCGGTGCCCACCCAACCAAAGCTCCCACTGGCCGAGGCATTGATCATTTCTCCTGGCCTAATCGGCTCGGGGTTGTCCTGGTGTAAACATAAACTTTCATCCTCTTGGCAACGCTCTCGCAATCCCGCCGAGGGGATTATACCGGGAGGTCATTTAGGAGGATCAAAACCACGGGGGGGGGATTTGAAATGTATCCCGAGGGAGATTCAGGAATACGCGCTGGGTGGCTGGGGAAGAATAGGTGGAGGAAGGATGGGAGGATGGATGGATGGATGGAAGGATGGATGGATGGATGGATGGATGGGTGGATGGATGGATGGAAGGATGGATGGGAGGATGGATGGATGGATGGATGGGTTGGTGCATGGATGGATGGATGGATGGAAGGATGGATGGAAGGATGGATGGGTTGGTGCATGGATGGATGGGTGGATGGATGGATGGATGGGTGGGTTGGTGGATGGATGGGTGGATAAGTGGGTAAATGGAGGGGAAAAGAGGAATAGCTGCTTTGCCACTTACCTATATCCGTCTCTTTGTGGTTCTTGACGAGTTCAGCGAGCTCAAAGTTCCCAGCAATAATGGCAACCTGGAGAGAGAAATAGAAGGTTTTTTTGTTTATTTTTTTATCCTTTTTTGCACGTTCTTTTAGGTAGTATGTAACAAATATAGAGCACAAAAACACATACAACTTTAAAAAAGCACAAATTTGACAAAAGTATCTTTTTGTCGACTACTGAGACTGAGCACTGTAACAAATCATTTTAATAAAAATACACCGTTGGTTATGTTTTGGGCTGCTTCTGATTGAATAAGATACTTTTAAATATCAATTATCTGTCATTATTTCCATTATTTAAAAATGTTTTCAGTAATGCATTCACTCTTCCTCTATTTAAAGATTGATCATTGTTCGTTTGATTGTGTCCAGCCTAAGGTTGTACTCTTCTTTTTTTTTTTATCTCTCTTAGTTATTTATTCTTTTTTTTTATTGTTGTGTTATATTTGTGTCTTGTACTCTGTATTCTGTTTTTAATTTGTTTTGTGAGTGTTTGTTTGGGACCCCCATAAAAACCAGATGAAACATTTCTACGGTAAAATAAACTGTATAATACTGAAGTGAAAGCAATTTCACTGATTTCAGAAAATACTCCAACAAGTACAAGAAAGAGCTACTGTCTGGTGCCCGGATAGCTCAGTTGGTAGAGTGGGCGCCCATATATAGAGGTTTACTCCTCGACGCAGCGGGCCCGGGCTCGACTCCGACCTGTGGCCCTTTGCTGCATGTCATCCCCACTCAACCCTTCTGACTTTCTCATAAAGTTCCCCTGTGTAGGGATTTCTCCCATCTAGTGGTGAAATTGTATTTTGCATTCAAATGAATAGTGCTCTCCAGCGCCTCACTTTTTCAAATGTGTGTTGCAACTACGGTAGCCGTTATGTACCAAGAAGCTATGATTCCCTTTTTCAGCGATGAGGATTCCTTCTCCTGTGGCTCGGCATAAGTACGATCCTCCATTATGAACTAAAGGGCAGTGCAGGCTTTCACATTTGCCGGGGCAGTGACAAGCGCCTCTCACTGATCTCCTTCTCCGTTTCAGCTGGTTTCAGTCACGTGACGCTGGCTCTGAACGAAAACGCGTTGTGGATTAGCTAGACAGGTAGGCTAGTGCTTTACGTCCCTCTCAGCGATGATAGTTTTTCAAAATGGCGGAACGACATGGAAGCCTCCTTGGACTTGCCCGTCCAATGTAAATACAGATAAGAAATTCTTCGCTTACGAGGATAAGTCAGATCATTGGCAGAGGTCATTTTAGACCAATGAGGACATATTTATGAATGAAGACATTGATTTTAGCTAATACAATACTTCAAACACTACACAGTGTACCTTTAAGTTACCAGCTAACTGTCTACAAATGAACTGTCAGCGGAGCATCGAGGCTGATCAGTGCCAGACCAAAGACAGAGCTGAGCGAAAGACAGAGCAAAGCGTCGCTGTTACTTAGCTTCGTAGCTTCATATGTACCGCTGCTAAAACTCTGGAAGCCCTAGACCAGGGGTGAGCAACCTTTACTATCAAAAGAGCCGTTTTTGGCCATAAAAAAAAAAAAAAAATCTGCCGTCAACAGATAAACCTATTTGGGGCTCAAAGTACTTATCAATTTCAATTAAGAATAACATATGGGGTTGACTTAGAGCATGTGGCTTTGAAAATATAAAACTTCCCTAATAAAATAAAGAGATGTACAGAGACTTAGGCTACGTTCACACCGCAAGTCTTTGTCACCGCAAGTCCAAGTTTGGCTGTTCACGTGACCTTTTCAAATGTGGCCTGTATCAGATTCCAGTGTGAACTGTTTGCGGTTTCGAACTGACCCGCATGCACAAAAGAACAATAACAATGACATCAGACGCAGCACTAAAGTTAGGGAGGTTATGGAGGAAGTAATGGCAGCCGTAACATTAATGAGCATCCACTAATGAGGTCTAACACCTCCCTCTCCCTCCATTGACTTGCGCCATCCCTGTTCTCCATTTTGTAGGTCTAGTCATGTTTTTAATGTTACTGTCTGTGTCTAGGGCTGACTCCCGCCGGCGCATCATTGTGACAAATGTCGATGTAGATTGATGTAAAAGTCGCATCAAATCTGCCTTGGTTGTTCACACTGCAGCAACGTTGAAAAATATCAGACCTGGGTCTGATTCAGGACCACATATGGAAGTGGTCTCAATCTGATTTGAAAAAAATCAGATCTGGGCAAGATTTGAGTGTTCCCACTA